>NW_028292580.1:2029266-2220318 GCF_029948245.1 Actinia tenebrosa
TCTACGTCATTTTCTTGATCCCTAAGAACCATGGTTTTCCCATTTTTGATATAAAAAAGAATTGCCTAAAAAAAAGAATATAATCATGTTAAAATTTCGTGGTTCGCTTTCAATAATGGCATATTTTTAAAGGCTTGCTCCTTTTGCATTGAGCGGGTAGTTATATGGATGTGAAGTTTTTACTTCACAATAAATTGTATGTGATTAAGTAAATCGTGGATCTTTTAACATTGGTGTTTTCCCAAAAATTTGGTGTGCACACTGATCGGCTTTAAATTAGAGAAATTACTATTTGGATATACTACTTTTTACAAAGGGAGAAAACTCGTTATAGACTTCTTTGATTACTTATTCTAATTAATAGACTTTATAGCAATTAAGGAAAGTGAATAACGTATCTTTTCTTGTAATTCCCATATTTGAGCCAGCCATAGCCAGGTATATATCAACCAGGTATATCACCAGAAAAACAATTGGCAATAAGAGACTGGCACTCGCGGTATTTATAGTGATCCATAGTATTCTTTTAAATAACGAGAGTCAAATCAAGAATCGACTTCACTTCTTCCAAATCAAGATAAAGGGAGGTCTTGTGTAAGTTTGCTAAGTTAATTGTCACCTCTTGCTGTAAAAAAAGGCCGCTAAGTTTAAAGTGCTCTACGTCGTGTGTAGAACATGTCATCAATTTAACACCACTTTCAAAAACCATAATGTAGACACGACCTTTGAAGTGTTTATTTGGCTTTACACAATATTTTCAGAATTGATTCTTTAAATAGTGAATAGTTGATTGTGAAAATAATTCGTCATTTGAATGTCGGGTCTTTGAAGAAGGAAGGTTTATATTTCCAATATGTTAATGACTATGACGCAACATAAGGGATTTGAGTTATTTTGTGGCAACTTTTAATATTGATCGCTGGACATTTTTTTAAAACAAATTTGTAAGAACCTTTACGTGAGTCACGAGTAAAAGGGTGATGCTTTTAAAATACTGTATTCCAGAACCAATGCAGCGTTGTACATTAAATGATCCCTTATAATAATAATAATAATAATAATAATAATAATAATAATAATAATAATAATAATAATAATAATAATAATAATAATAATAATAATAATAATAATAACTTTATTTCTATAGCGCTTTTACCTATGTTCAAAGCGCTTTACAAACAATATAACAAATATAAATAATTACTGAAATATCAAATAATCAAAAATCTAACTACTGAACTATCTTAATGACTACATTCTATAAAAATATAATAATCTAGTAATTATAAATATATATAAAATGAATAACTGATCTTAAAAAACTAACCATAAGGTTCTTTATATAAAAATGTTTTTAGCTTTTTCTTAAAGCTATCCAAACTTGAACATAATCTAATATCTTGGCGAAGAGTATTCCATATGTTACGTCATAGTCATTAACATATTGGGAATAAAAACCTTCGTATCTTAAAGACCCCACATTCAAATGACGAAATATTTTCACAATCAACTATTCACTATCTAAAGAATCAATTCTGAAATATTGGGCAAAGGCTTATACGCACTTGTTCCTCATTGCATGGTGGGATGTTTAAGGTTCGAGCTTGGTCCCACCAAAGCAAAGTGCAATTGGGATGTAGTCGACACACACTAAATTTAATAAAGCTCTTAATCACCTTATATTTACCGAATCTATGGCTCACTTTATGAGTACACCAAAAATATTTTCCGAAGCCAAGATATCGATGTATTCAATAAAAATATGTTAGTATAAAAGACATTCACGACCACTACGACCCTCACAACCGCTACGACCCTCACGACCACTACGACCACTACGACCCTCACAACCACTACCAACCTAGTATGTTGTAAGATTTCAATTGAAGCTCGTATATAGACTTCATTTTCTAACTTGAGAAATTATAATTTCAAGGACACTTCATAAATAAATTAACTTTACCTATATTACCTATTTATTTTTGTATAAATATTTGCTTTAAGAATTGTTGGGAATAGTAGTTTCTTCTGATGTGCAAAATATTTCGTAATAGAATACGCAATAATACCAAAATGTCTCAGCACCAGTAGAACCCTACTGACAGAAGCACCAGCCATTAGGATGGAAAAACTCGGCAATACAGTTCCCATAGGATATTTTCCTAATGAGCATGTTGGCTGAATGTCCCACTGAAAGGACCCTTTACACTCACTGCAATCTTGCTTCACTGTTACCATTGTTCCATTTGTTTTTATTTCTACAGGTTTTCCACCTCGACACTTGAAGCAAAAGATAGAGAACAACATCAAAAGCATACAGTAGAAGACTATAAACGTTGGCTCATTTTGGCTTTTGGTGTTGGGTTCGACTCTGAAAGATATCAAAAATAATGAAATATCATTAATAGTATAATATTACTAGTATTATAGGAAGTTAAATAATATTGGCATGCCCACTCTTTATCATTATTATGATCATCACAAAACTTACTCAATTGATTGTGTGGTTGTCTTGTGGCTTTCTTCCTCCAAAGTATCGATATCTTCAGTAGCAGCCCAGTCAACATCTTCTGTTCGATTTCGCCCAAAACATTGCTCTAAAAAATCTGACCCTCCCAAAAAAGTTGTGACCTTGTAATACTTTATGCAAAAATCTTCACCTTCAATCTTATAAACAGACCATTAATTGCTAGGGGGTTCAGATTATTTTTCTTAAAACAATTTGAAGTGATTTTAGACCCAAAATAAGTAATTTTTATTATTTAAAATAGTTTTGTTATACATTATGGTATTTAATACGGACTTTACGAGTAAATGTTCTGATGCATTCAGGCTATTTATACAATAAAAAATGCCTTAATTGTTTCTCAGGATTTGGTTTTCCCAGTAAACATTTGCAGAAAATCTTGGTACTATTTTGTGTCCGAGACTTGCATTTTCTGTGAGGAGTACATATTCATTGTGCTGAAGAAGCTGGTGATTTCATCAAAAAGACCAAACTGCCTCCTGATTCAGCCATTTTCTCCAAATCTTTCCCATGTGCAGTTTGTTAAGACCATTCACTTCATAGGTCTAAGGTTTCGTTTCAAATTGCGTCAACGTCATCAATAACATCTATTGCAGCCATCGATGAAAAGCACTCTTACTATATTTCTCTTATGTTTCTCATGATAATTTTGATGCAAAACGTTCCGGCCCGGTTTCCCCTCCTCTACTTTGCTAAAAACCTTTTGAGTGAAAATGGGGTGTATGGTTTCTCAATAAAATTTCGTATTTTATTCAGAGGTTTCTCTGTGCATGCTCATCGTGGGCTCAATGTGTCGGTTTAGTGAGAATCTATGGTATGCAGGATTTAAAGGCTAGTGTCATCGCGCCATTCGTTCACATACCTCGCGCGCTAGTAAAACTTAATAAAGCCACATTAAGAGCTCTTTTTCTGATTCTCGCCTTGACTAACGACGATACAATTTGCTCATAGAGGTATTTCTTATATCAACATAAGGGCTTTACTCTGAACACCAATTAATAATTTTGGAGTTAAACAACTACAACATTAGTTTAAAACGGTAATCAAACCCCCTTTTCCCATCCCGTCTAGTTTTGAAAAGCGTGACACAAACAAAATAAGTTAATAAGAACATTAAATGTATAAGCCCTAGTATCTTCTCTTGTGTAACTAGTATATTTCTCATTAAGACAAATGAGGTGGCCAATAGAAGGGGGACTTTATTCAATCATAACTTAGTAGATAGTTCTATGTATCTGGAAAGGTGTAAAGACTTCTCATAAACCGATCCACATTCAAAAATGTTAAAGGACAACTTAACTCTTGGGTTATACCTTTTACAAACCTTTACTTTGTAATCTCGGAGAAGTGAGTTTTCGATTGGAAGATCGGATATTTGATATATATAGCTAGAAGCAGCAAACTCTCTAAACCTGTAATTCACTCACTTTTTGAAACTCAGTTCCTCATAAATCCTTATTCAGCGGATAAAACCCATACAAATTCTATATACTGGATAACTTTACCTTGTGGATAACTTTAACCGGCTCCTGAGCAATATAGACTCTTACTGGCTCGGTTCCCTAACTTATTTTTGTTCACAAGTCAAAAACTGTGAGTTGGAATAATAAGCTTCATAACTTAAAGAATATATATGATTCAAAAAATTGCTGTCATCTTACCTTTAAGATCAAATCAACCAAACATTCTTGTTTTCGTTCTGCGAACAGGTTTTACAACTGAGAAAAGAGCAAGGTATTTTATGGTAAATTACTATTTGATATTTTGCAGCTAGCCATAAGCTGAAACGTCCATTCTTATGGAAACATTCACTATAAGGGATTTGCTGTATCACAGATGATAGTTCTTAATTACCGACAACAGTGCAATACTTACTTTTGATTGCTTATCCTCCAAATACAACTCTTATTTGCTCCAAGACTTTTTCCCCAAGTTCATTTACGTTAACTTCAGGCACTGTGGACGGATATCAGTTTTGATACGCTCAATGAAAATTATATTAAATGGTATATTTAGTACCCTCGACAAATAGATACACTTTTATAATTTTCAATCGTGACCATGTCTCAGTCGCGAGCCCGACACCGAATAAGCAGCCTCCTGCATGCCTCACGGAACTCTCTTAACTTATAGCAACCAGTCATATCGGGAGTTCCACAAGGCTAAGGTGCGCACAAAGCTGTATGCTGTACTGGAGCTATCAGCATTGCACATGCCCGCAGCACTATTAAAGGTATCCAAGATAAGGTGAAGAGTATAACCACAATGCAGATTGCCATTGTAATATGATGTTCCATTTTGTCACGCTTTTTCTTGATACTCCCATTTGTTAAATACTGCATTAAATTATTCCTTCAAATGTGGATAGATCACTGACACAGCACATGAAGCATTCGCTACAGGAATGAACAAATAATACTTGCGCACGAACCAGCCATTACAGCTACAAGAAATCACGTAAAAATAGGTTGTACCACAGCAGTGATGATTAAATCGGCTACAGCGGTAACCAGTCATTTCGCCCACGGACCATCTCGTCCACGCCAATTCGCCCACGCATAGAATCATCGATCATGCATTTGCCAATTCGCCCACAGCAATTCGCCCACGTGTAGAATCGCTTTAAGAAATATGTTACCATGAATTAAAAAAAAGTAGTTCGTGATTTACCAACCTTACTTGACGCTTAAGCTCAAGACTTCAAAACGCGAACTTTTTTATACGCCATAACTCACGAAACAACTTATAAACCGGAAACCAGTGTAAATGTTAGTGAATTAACCAGTACAGTTCCCGAGTTTTATCTAACATGAAAAGTTGTTAGCTTAGGATTTGGGTTAGAGTTATTAAAATGACAAAGAGTTATTAAGATGATGAGCAACAAAGGTGAAGTGTAAACAAAACCAAAACTGACGAAGTGAAGAAGAAGTGGGTGCTTCTTAACAACCCGTTCTGACTTCTTAACAACACGTTCGAGTGTATTGACTGATTAACTTATTGAACGTAAAGACTAGTTGTCGTGTTTCGGGCTCGCTTTAATTGTGTCTTGTCTCAGTACATATGAATATGCATGAACCTATTCCCCCTAATTAACATACATCACACTCCTCCCTTCTTAGCTTAAGGATCGTGGTCAAAAGATATCTAACTATTAACAACTCAAATACACTATAAGTCTTTCTTTTAACCTAATGTCTTCAACGCAATGTTCAGTCTCTTGTTTCTGTTTGTTCCTTTACAGTTCCTTTCTCAATCTTTCCCTTCCACTAGTCTTAGTGGCGGTTTCCGTATCCTAGTTGATCGTCGTAGTGTCTTAACTTCCTTGGGTACTTTCGTGACTTTGGTTGAAGTCCCTGCTTCCGGCTCTTGTGTCGGCACTGTTTTCTGGGTTTCCCCAGGCGGTCTTGCAGAAACATCTTTCTCCTCCTTTGTCTGTATCTTTGGCCTAGGTCTGTCACTTGCTAAGGTACCTTCACTTAATTCTGTCTCTATGTCGCGCTTTGGCACTTGATCTCTCGACCGATCGGGTACTATCTCTGGTCCCTCTGTCACAAGAACGGATCTCCTCAGATGATCCACGTGTCTCTTCCACACTCTTCCGTCCTGTAACACTACTACATACGATTTTGGTCCTGTCCGCTCTACAATAGTACTTGACCACCATGTCTCCTCCTTTCTTGGGTCTTTCACCAGCACTGGTTCTCCAGCGTAGAACTCTCGTAGCTTAACTTCCTTGTCGTGATACTGCTTCTGCTTACTTTGCATGTTCACTACCTTGTTTTCTGGGCTTGGTCGTACTAGAGCTAATCTTGTACGGAGTTCTCGTCCCATGAATAAGCTTGCTGGTGTACATCCAGTCGTTGGGTGTTTGGTAGTACGGTATGCCAAAAGGAAACGATCTATCTGTAGCTGCAAATTTTGTCCTGGTGACTTACTTGCCTTAAGGCTTCTCTTGAATGTTTGTACCATCCGCTCTGCAGCTCCGTTGCTAGCAGGGTGGTAAGGTGCTACCTTGATGTGTTTCACACCGTTTTTCTTGAGAAAAACTTCGAATTCTTCACTTCTAAACTGTGGTCCGTTGTCACTAACTATTTGTACTGGGATTCCATACTTGCTGAACAGGTCTCGGAGGACTTCAATCGTTGCTGCTGCTGTAGTACTCTTCATTAGGATGATTTCGGGCCATTTTGAATGTGCGTCCACTACTACCAAGTAGTTCTTGCCTTCTTTCTCTGCAAAGTCAATATGCACTCTGCACCATGGTGTATTCGGCCACAACCATGGCATTAATAGTGCAACCGTTGGTACACTCCTTGTCTGCTGACACCTGTGACAGTGTCTGACCGTGTACTCTATGTCCTCATCTATTTTCGGCCACCATATGTAGCTCCTCGCCATCTCCTTCATACGTACCATCCCGGGGTGAGCCGTATGCAGTTCCTCTAGCATCCCTTCACGGTGTTTACTGGGAATAACCACTTGTAATCCCCACATCAAACGGTCTTGCTCGATGGATAACTCGTGCTTACGTTGGACGTATGGCTTTAGCCGCATGTCGTCTACTTCTGTTGGCCATCCAGATCGCGTGTACTCCAAGACTCTGGATAGCACAGGATCAGTTCGGATTGCCTTTCTGATTGATGTGCTTGTGATGGGTAGTCCTTCGATGAACTTGCTCTCTACGTTGTAGATAGAGTTTTCCCTCGTTGATGAACCTGTGGCTAACAATGGCAATCTGGATAATGCATCCGCTGTTGCATTTTCTTTAGATGGAATGAACTTTAGATTGTAGTTGAAGGCTGATAGGGTTAAAGCCCATCTTTGTAACCTTTGTGCTGCTAACGTTGGCACGGCTGTTTTGGGACCTAAGATCCTTTCTAACGGTTTGTGATCAGTCAATATTGTGAATTGCCTTCCCCATAGGTAACTATGGAATCTCTTGACACCAAAAATTACTGCTAGCGCTTCCTTGTCCAGCTGACTGTAGCCTTTCTCGTGTTTGTTCAGTGTCCGCGATGCATAGGCTATTGGCCTTTGCAATCCGTCGTCGTATTTGTGCATGATGACTGCCCCCAGTCCATATGGAGAGGCGTCTGTTGCTATCAACAGCGGCAGTTTAGGGTCGTAATGCGCTAGTACTTTCCTTGAGGTAAGTTCTTGCTTTATTTTCTTGAAAGCTGACTCACATTCCTGCGTCCACTTCCACTCCTTGTTGCCCAGGAGGTCGTTCAATGGGTGTATAACACTTGACAGGTTCGGTAAGAACTTTGCGTGAAAATTCAGCATTCCCAGCCACGAACGCAGTTCTGTTACATTCTTGGGTGCTGGGGCCTTCGTCACCGCTTCTACCTTTTTCTCCGTTGGTTGGATACCTGCCGCTGATGTTTTTACTCCCATGTAGACTACTGAATCTTTCATGAATTCGCACTTCTCTGGCTTCACTCTCAGACCATATTTCTTGAATCTCTTGAAAACCTCTTCCAACGTTTCCAAGTGTTCCTTATCATTGCGACCGGTTACTAGAACATCATCCATGATACCACATGTGTGGTTTAAGCCTGCTAATACTTGGTCAATGAACCGCTGCCAGATTGCTGGGCTTGACGATATACCATAGGGTAAGCGCGTGTACCTGAATAGTCCCTTAGGCGTGTTTATTGTGACTAAGTTCTGGGACTCCACGTCGAGTAGCATCTGTTGATACGCACACTTCAGGTCAATCTTCGAAAACTGCTTTCCGCCTGCCATCTTGGTCTGGAGTTCTTCCGGTGTTGGTATCGGGTATTGTTCTGTATGAATTGCTTGATTCACGGTGCATTTGTAGTCCCCACATAGACGTACCGTTCCGTCGGTCTTGGGTACAACCACTAAAGGAGTTGACCACTCACTGAATTCTACAGCTTCTATGATTCCTTCTTGCTTCATCCTGTCGATTTCCTTCTCGACTGCTGGTCTAAGAGAGAATGGCACCGGGCGTGCCTTCAGGTGAATTGGTGCAACATCGGGTTTTACATGCAAGGTTGCCTTCGTTCCTTGTATAGTTCCTAGTTCTGGTTTGAAGATATCTGCGTACCTCGATTTCAGCTCCTCAACTGGTTCCGACCTCGAGTGGTAATGCACTTGCGTGAACAAGTTCTGCCAGTCCAGCTTGATGGCTCTGAGCCAGGATCGTTCCAGCAGGGGTGGAGCATACTTGTCTGCCTCAACAATGACTATCGGTAAAGCTGCAGACTGTCCCTGGTATTCGACATCTACCAGAATCTCTCCTGCTGTCTTCAAGGGTGTTCCCGCATATCCGCGAAGGCTTCGCGTTGTCTTCTTCAGCGGAATATGTCGAAGGTATTTCTCGTAATCCTTCATTGTCATGATGGAAACTGCTGCTCCGGTATCTAGCTCCATTTCTACCTTTGATCCTTCCATTAAGATCGGTATCTTGATCGTTCCTGTAAATTCTTGATGATCTACCTTAATCTTCTTCTTCACGTCCTCGTTGATCTCTACTGCATTTACTGGGTCGTACGGATCTGTATCCGACTCACTCTCTTCCACTTCGCTCGGCGTCTCGTAGTCGTCGTCTTGGTTAACGCTCTCTTCTACGAAGCGTACAGGTTGTTTGCCCTTCGTGGCTTTGTTTTCCTTCCTTACGTTGTCATTACCTCGGCCTTGCCCCTGTTTGTTCCTACATTGCGACTTTAGATGACCAATTTCATTACATTTGAAGCACTTAGCGTTTTTATGCCTGCATTCCGCAGAGCTATGATTCTTCATTCTGCACCGTCCGCATTTCCTTTCCGATTCCGTTGACTTTTTTACCATTCTTCGATTTCCCCGATAGCTCACTTTATTTACCATTTTACTCTCCTCACTCATGTCCTTGACATTCTTTTCTGCTGCTTCTTCTGTCAAAGCTACCTCTAGTGCTTTCTGGAAGGTGTAATTTTGTGCTAGTAGTTTTGTACGGATACTATCCGACCGCAAACCACACACAAATCTGTCTCTTAAATTCTCTTGCAACTGATCTCCTTTAAAATCACAAGTCGCTGCCATTTTCTTCAAATCTGCTGCAAATCCGGTGATGGACTGTCCCGTTGTTTGCTTAGTGGAGTTAAAGCGAAATCTTTCAGCGATTACCAGCCTTTTTGGTTTAAAATGTGCTTTTAGTATTCCACATAGCTCCGTGAAGCTCTTCTCACTCGGTTGTTGTGGATAACACACGTCGCTCAAAATCTTGTACGACTTGTTCCCTATGCTGCTTAATAGGATAGCTTTTCTCTTTGCTTTGTTTTCTTCCCTATCCCCAATATCCCCGGCTATAAAATACTGACATAACCTGTTGATATAGCTATCTATATCACCTTGATTGGGGTCAAATTCTTCGAAAACACTTCTCGCCGCCGCCATGTTGTCGCTGCTTTTCTCGCTTGAACTCTGTCCTTGGCTTCGTAAATTCCCTTTGAATTCGCCTTAAAACAGTTCTTCGTTGTTTTATCCTCGGCTCCGTAAATTCACTTTGAATTTGCCTAAGAAAGAGTCCTGAAAATCTTGATTTTCATACAGAATCCTCGTCGCCAGTGTCGTGTTTCGGGCTCGCTTTAATTGTGTCTTGTCTCAGTACATATGAATATGCATGAACCTATTCCCCCTAATTAACATACATCACACTAGTAAATTGTAAATAAATGAAACAACCTAGTTAGAAAAGCGATCAACGGTATGTTTTAGGCAAACTCGCCCACGCTTTGTTTCTGACTTCTTGAATTCGCCGTGAGACGCTGAAATAACTTGCCCGAGGAACGATGACCGAATTTCCTGGTTTGTTTTTTTTTGTACCATGGTCACTCAAATAAGAAGACAGTTTGGTTAAAAAGTTTGACATAAAGTTTAAAAACCGATTCAAGATGCTGTAAAATTTAAGAAACCGACTAGGCGGCATGAAATATAAAGCTATGGCGTCAGGCGTCCTTTGACCGATAATACGGATATATAAACTTTGTGTTCTAAGAAGTATTTATATGTCAAGTAAGCTAAATAATGATAAAAAAAAGTCTAGAAGTAATTCATCTGAGGCTTAATAAGGCTAAAGTTACATTGCTTTATAAGTTGTTTCGTTCGTTAGCGAGTTAGCGTAGGCGAGTCCGTTATGGCGTATAAAAAGTTCGCGTTTTGAAGTCTTGAGCTTAATCGTCAAGTAATCACGAAGGTAAATCACGAACTACTTTTTTTTAGTCATGGTAACATATTTCTTAAAGTGATTCTACACGTGGGCGAATTGGCGTGGGCGAATTAGCAAATGCATGATCGATGATTTTATGCGTGGGCGAATTGGCGTGGGCGAGATGGTCCGTGGGCGAAATGACTGTAAACTGTGACTCAATGAAAGGGAGTTTATGTATTTATGTGAACTAATCCATGGTATCTTATGCAAAGGTGAAGGTTATCATCCAGTCTCAGCATGGCAAGCCATGTAAACTGCGCCTGCTCCAATTTATAACAAGAAAAGATGAAAGCGGCAGAGCTCATCACCATGGAGGAAGCAAAGGAAGTGTCTGACTACTTGAAGTCATTGCTCATGTTTTCATTTCCAGCCAATTCATAGTTCCTTTGTTATTTTTAGAGCCTCCCTCATTGAAAACCTTATGCCGCATGACCTTATACTACACTGAAGGCCGTAATACCTGCGACCAAGATGGGTATTACGAGATGTCAGTCCTGCAGCATAAGAAAGCAGCAAGCACTGGGCCACTAACCATTTAAGTTAACACCGAAGTGATGTAGTAAATTCCACCGATAGATGTGACTCATAACACCCATTGATCTTGATGTTCTTGTTTAACAGACCATGAAGATGCTTATGGCCTAGAAGAGGGTGGTCAGGCCCTTCCCCCTCAGAACCAATGAGGTTAAGGGGTTTGATCACCTGTTCCTCAATAGCTTAAGCAGTCCTGGGCAAGAGATTCAAAAGCACTAAAATGTGGAAGGTAGGTTTTTCCCTAACCCTCACACTAACGCTTTCCTTGTGACAATTAAAATTGTATTCATGTTTCTAGATGTAGGTAACCCACTTAAAGGGGAACGGGGCAAGTGATGCCCAGCTGGCAGACCTGGCTCCCCTGATGAAGCACTCTTGGCGTGTCCATGATGGCTGTTACGAGCTTACGCTCACAAGCGGCCAGGCCAAACGGGCATGCCTAACAATCAACCAGGAGTTCAGGGTAAGTGTGTCTTGAACTAAATCTTGGAAATGACATTAATATCTTCTAATCCTTGGTGTCATGATTTCCTAAAGGAAGTCAAGGCCTGCCCACCACCTCCATCCTCGAAGCCCTCGCCCAAGAAGAGGAGGAGACGAGATGAAGATGAAGTTGAGCAGCCAGTTTGCGCGTCCCCTCACAGAAGGTAAAAACTTCATTTGCCGATTCGATATACTGCTATAGTATGGTAATTTTCCCCAGTCCATTTTTATACAGATACCACGGCGCGAGAAAGGAATGAAGGGCATTTTGCAAAGAGACCGATTTCCGAAAGCTAGTGAAATACGTAATCCCTTACCGGCGGCTTGGCTAAGCTGAGACAGCTTTTCAATCTCTACGAGTGCGCCGACTGGCGTGCAAAATGCATAGAGAAGGTTCGAAACATGTTTAAGATCAAAAGAAAGTAGTTTTGTTTAGAGAAAGTTCAATGAATTAGAGTGCTCGCACTAAACCCGTGAAACAAATATCAATTTTTAGTGCTACTGTAAATAGTGATAATCAAACAATAGGAAACAAAGAATTCTGTATGAATTACTTCTAATTAATATTTAGCTACTAAATATCATTCACGGGTTTAGTGCGTGCACTCTAATACGAATAAAACGGAAAAACTGATGAAAGTACGAGGCTGCAGAGGCCATTAACTTGTTTATTGCCTACTAGTAATAGAAGACCTCCTCGGCTCGGACGTAGTGTTTTCACATTACAGACTAAGTGTCATTCCCTTGAGAATAAGATTCTTTGTTTGTGTTGTGTCTTAAACAAAGGAATGATCCTCTGGTGAATGGTACGTGAAAACATTATGCCCAAGCCGATTAGGTCTATGCCTTGGCACTATAGATTTTTATATATCAAATGTCATAATTTCTAAAGCGCCTTCATTATTTGTTAATGTTAATAAAGTGATATCATCATTACAACAATTGTGATAAAGCGGTGACAAAATGAGTTTAATGAGAGGACTTGTCTCGGAAAAGGAAAAAGTCAACTGGTAATACCGTTTACGGTATGTTGGTTCGAATCCAACATGACTTCCAATGAGACAATGAGATATAGACGTTATTCAAAAAGGGGGAATCCTTTAAAGTAATGCTTTGTAGTTGTTTTTGAGTGCTCATCGTAAAGCCTACTCTCTTGAAAATACTTGGTAGCAGTTTGAGTGACAACCGTTGAATATTCAATGAGATATAGACCTAATCCCAAAGGGGGGAATCCTCTAAAGTCAGGTTGGCACTTGCTGCAATGATATATGGAAGTAATTCAAGGGGGGAATCCTCTAAAACGACATTTCATAATTGTTTTTGAGTGCTCATCGTAAAGCCTACCCTCTGAACAACACTCCTTTAGAGAATTAGTGAAAACCATTGAATATTCAATGAGATATGAACGTTATCCAAAATAATATTGACATTGTTAAACAACAATTGATACATTCGATGAAACTTGTGCCTTGCTTGTTCCAAGAAAAACAAATAAAATTCACTACAAAAATGGCTGCCATTACCTCGTAGGAATCAATGAATCGTACCAAATCATGTTTGAAACGTTGTTCAAACGTTTTCCAGTAACGATTAAAAGTCGTAAGCAGTCAAAAACAGAGCAACCAAGTTGACCAGCCTGTACGCGGGACTTCGGATAACATCGGCTATCCTCGCCATGCGCCGCTAGCTGTGCACGTGGGATCCGAAAGTAGTCCGAAGTTTTACAACCTTTACACCAGGATGAACTTCGTCATTTAACTTTATTTTTCGCTAGTCAAATAGGATATGAAGTATATATGGGTAAACTCAATGGCAGTGTCTACTGCTAATTAATATGTAGTAGACACAAAAATGCTAGAGCAATTATTCGCCCTATTAGGCTCAGTGACTATTGCGTCATTTGTTCATGTGTTCATTTGTTCATCGGTCCATCGGTCCATCGGTCCATCCGTCCATCGGTCGATCTGTTCATCAGTTCATCAGTTCATCACTCCATGTGTTCACCTGTTCATCTGTTCATCTGTTCATCTGTTCATCGGTCCATCTGTTCATCTGTTCATCTGTTCATCTGTTCATCTGTCCATCTGTCCATCTGTTCATCTGTTCATCTGTTCATCTGTCCATCTGTTCATCGGTTCATCGGTACATCTGTTCATCTGTTCATCTGTTCATCGGTCCATCTGTTCATCGGTTCATCTGTCCATCTGTCCAGCTGTTCATCTGTCCATCTGTCCATCTGTCCATCTGTTCAATTGTTCACCTGTTCACCTGTTCATCTGTTCATTTGTTCAATTGTTCATTTGTTCAAAACATACAAATCTGTAAGATTAAGTCATCAATAACCTAGTTCAGATCAAAAAGTAATCGTGCATTTAAATAGAAAAAAGCTATAGCAAATAACTTTACTTGGAGAATCCGGGTATCGATCCCGGTACCTCTCGCATGCTAAGCAAGCACTCTACCATTTGAGCTAATCCCCCTTGTTCTCGTAAGGTACTTATGTTAGTTACGCTACTGTCACATTACTCTACTTAAAGGGTTAGATATTGTATAACTGTTTTATCGATATCACTCGAGAGGATGGTCAAATGTATAGATGCACCCATCCTTGGGTAAAAACGACATGAGATCGGTTGTTAAAAAGTCCTTAAACCAAATACTAAAAAGAACTTTGAACCTCAAAAGCCAAATGCATTATTTGTGTTTATTATACGGCACACTAAGTCCCATGTATCGCTCGAATTATGACCGCTTTCACTTGAATTGGTGAAAATATATTTAATATATTTATATATATGATAACAGGGAATTTACGATTGGGGTATGTTTCGTTGATTTTATCCGATGAAATACGCCATTTGCCAAAAATGAAAAAGGGAGTAAAATTTTCCAATTTTTCTTGAGTCCTACGCAGGGATGGGAAAGGGTTGAAGAAATAGAAAACGCGCGCGCGTGCTGTGTGCTGTCATAAAGCACGCGGGGGTTGGCAGAACACGAGAGTGTTAGGAGAAACACAACGCGTAGCGGAGTGCTTCTGGACACTTCTCGAGTGTTCTGCCAATCCCCAAGTGCTTTATAACGGCACACAGCACAGCACAGCAAGCAAGTTTTTTATTTCTTTTATAAAATACAAATTACAATAATAGATAGGAATAAAGCAACGGAAAGCGCGCGGGTGCAATGTGCTCTCATAAAGCACGCGCTCCAAACCAATCGAGAGCGCGACATTCCTCCAAACCAATCAGAGCGCGACATTCATAACAGTTTTTTTTATTATTTTCATTGTTATGGGAAAGGAATAAATGATAGAACATAGATGGGAAAGGGATAAATGATAAAACATAGATGGGAAAGGGATAAATGATAGAACATAGATGGGAAAGGGATAAATGATAAGGTCTTATCCACACACCTAATCCATTTGCCGATACTCCTTGGCCATAGAAGGTTAAGACCTCTTTATCCTTTGGCAGATCTTTCCGGGAGAGAGGGGACAGAACGTCTGAGCGGCTCAGCGGATTCGTACCAAGTGAGTAATCTAATCGATTATCATATATTAGCAACGCGAGACCGATGAGGATAGAGCTCATTTTAACTCCAGTCAAACTTACAAAAATATGTACTCACAAGAAATCAAAGGAAATAATAATAGAAAGACTTTGGAGAGACTCGAACTCTCGACCCCTGGTTTACTAGACCAGTGCTCTAACCACTGAGCTACAAAGGCACAGATATTAAGATTCTATCATAAGAAACATTTAGACAAAGATGGCAATAGAAGTGTAGAATATTTAAGACGTGGATAAGCTGGATGAGCTTTGCTTCACGGGTGCTTCGTAGAACGGTGTGCGGTCTAAGTTGTTCCACATTGATCGAGCTGAATGTTCATCCCCAGTTTACTACACACTAGTCAGGCTCTATAACCACATGAAGCACAACCATGGGTTAGTAGTCTTATGAACATAGCGCGACGTGAATTCTACATCAATTTTACTGAGGAAAAATAACTGACAAATGTAAGCTTTTCCGTGCCAGTACGAGCTTGTTAAACCAGTCAAGGGATGATGGTATTCTACCACATTTGCATGCTGCAGGTTCTCATGGGAGGCGTCAATTTCCTTGTTGAGCAAGGTGGAGTTTCGAATGATCCACGCTCGACTTGACTTTAAGAAGTACCTTATTTCTCGTTCTCGCCAACCTTCTCTGAGAAGTAAGTACTCTGCAGAGGTACATCAATAGCGCAGCGCACTGATTCTAAAAATAGCTTTAACATTCAAACAAACATTGCATTCTGTTTAACAGAAAGTAATCATGCATTTGAATAGAAACAAGCTTCAGCAAAAAGCTTTACTTGGAGAATCCGGGTATCGATCCCGATACCTCTCGCATGCAAAACGAGCGCTCTACCATTTGAGCTAATCCCCCTTGTTCTTTGAAGTTAATCATGTTAGTTACGCTATTATCACATTACTCTCAGGGTTGGATATTGCATAAATGTTTAATCGATATCACCTGAGATAGGATGTCAAATCTATAGATACAAGTATCTTTAGGTATAAAAGACATGAGGTCGGTTGATAAAAAGTAAGACTTTTAATCTCAAAAAGCAAAGGCATTATTTTTTATAAGGCACACTAATAGGCCCTTTGCAGCTCAGTAATCACGTGCTGATTAATTCACTGAGAGCAAATGAATAAACATCTTGTTTCCCATGGGTGAAATATACTGGTGAGCAAACAAACTTTCTACAACCTGTTTCGAGAGATCGTACTAAACTACATTAGGTAACACACTGGATACATACTTTTCATTCAGTTCTTTACAAGTAGCTAAAAAGAATCACCAATTTAAAATAAAAACAAAAAATGTTCTCACCAGTACAGACAGGTGACCGTTAACTGCAAAGGGCCTATTCCCCATGTATCGCTCGAATCCTCATGTTCGGTGGAAAAATTATGCCAAAACATTTCCCACACCGGGAATCGAACCCGGTCCACGGCATACAAAATTGAAAAGGAGTTTAAAATGTTTCTAATTATTTGGCAGATCCTCACACAGAAAACCGTGACTCGAAATAAAAAGGAATGACAACCTGAAAAACAACGAAAAGACATGACGAAAAGAAGAAAGGAATAAAATACAATAACGGCATAGCAGAGCAAGGTTTCGATCCTTGGACCTCTGGGTTATGGGCCCAGCACGATTCCACTGCGCCACTCTGCTGACAACTATTTTACTATGAATAGAATTAATAGGAGCAATCAACCAAAATGAATCTTTATAAATTGAGTAGGGGGTTTAACTTTTTTTTAGCCCGCGAACTGTTAATATCCCAGTAGTAATAGGCGCCATAGGACTTCCCCTTGACTTTTCAACTGCTTCATTTCATTTTATTCGTTCAACTGTTTACTTTTCTATTCTATTCATTGCGGTTCTTGTTTTCTTTTTGTTTTTTTAGTGTTATTTTCTTCCGTTTTAGAAACGTTTGCAGTAGCTGAAAATCGTGATGCAGCATAAAGTAGCTTAAGTTGTGCAATTTCTTCTGTCTACGGCCATACCACCAAGAAAAAACCGGTTATCGTCCGATCAACGAAGTGAAACTCGGTAGGGCCAGAGTAGTACCTGGATGGGTGACCACCTGGGAATAACTGGTGCTGTAGACTTCTTTTCATTTTATTCCCCTTGACTTTTCTATTGCTTCATTTCACTTTATTCGTTCAACTTTTAATTTTTATGACTCCATTCATTGCGGTTCTTGTTTTCTGTTTGCTTTTTTAGTGGTATTTTCTTCCGTTCTACAAAAGTTTACAGCCGCTTAAAAATCGTGAAGCAGCATAAAATAGCTTAAGTTGTGCAATTTATTCTGTCTACAACCATACCACCGAGAAAAAACCGGTTCTCGTCCGATCACCGAAGTGAAACTCGGTAGAGCCAGCGCAGTACTTGGATGGGTGACCACCTAGGAATAACTGGTGCCGTAGACTTATTTTCATTTTATTCCCCTTGAATTTTCGATTCCTTCATTTCACTTTATTCGTTCAACTTTTTTAATTCAGAACTTGATTTCACCTTTTCGACCTTCAGGTGCAAATGTGGACATTGTCAAATCATGGACAGAGAGCTAGAATGCGTTTGTTGCCACGAAATACAAGAGGGGATGGGCTCGGATATCAAATAAGAACTCGTAATTTAGGCTCGTAATTTACTTATTGCGCATGTTCTTATTTGATATCCGAGCCCATCCCACACGGCGCACTGCCACATCTATCTAGTACTACTTTTTCGTGGGATTGCCAGTTCACTAGATACACTGTGCTGACGAGGCCCAATACAGGCCGAAACAGCTGTCCACAGTTTCTAGTTGAGCTGGCTCATTTTTTACGCGACTTGAAGTTGTGAAAGGCTTGTATGGCACTCTTCTTCAGTCGTTTCATCTAAGGCTCGTAATTTACTTATTGCCCATGTTCTTATTTGATATCCGAGCCCATCCCACACGGCGCACTGCCACATCTAGACAGTTAGTTAGATGGCGTTGGGGAGTCTTGGGGAAAGAAATAAGGGTTGTTTTGCCGTCTTGTGCTGTCATGTGTATACGAGCCCACTTTCCACCTCCAGGCTTAGAAGAAGAATTTGAATTTGTTGGCTTTCGTTATTCAGATGAATAAATAGATGTATAGAAATGACAGTTTGAATCAGGGTTCGACACTAGTGTCACAGTGGAGCAGTATAGTCCTAAAGTCTTTTTTCTTATCCCAACTTCACAATAAGATATTTACTACTGGTCAGAGTTAAACTGGCAATTGAAAAAAATGAGCTTCACTGGTAGTCAGATGTTGAAAAGCTTCTAGTCCAGCAGGCTAGTTGATTTTATTTGCACTAGTAACACTCAAACTACCTAAAGTGTGGACATGTAAAGCTCATTATGATTTTATTTTTGGAATATTGATTTGATTATGTCTTAAAAATTAAAAAGTAGAATGATAAAAAGATGAATAACAATAAATACATTAGTGTCAAGCCCTGTAGAACTAAATTAATATACAAAGCAATTATTTTAATTTGATAAGATGTCAGAATTTCTTGATAAATGTACCAAAATTATTGCAAGCAAATCTTGACACATAATTATAAGAATCAATGATAACAGTGTCACTTACCACCAATATTATAATTAATCATGGGAGGCTTTGAGTTTATTTTTTCCCATTCTTGACTTGTGGTTCTTGATCACCTCTTCCTTTGGTGGTTTTGGTGCAGTTGCAATATTTTTTTATATGTTGATTGGTTTTCTTGTTGTGAATTTGGTCCCACCTTCATGCTCATCAATCACCTGTTCCATTATTCTTGTTGTGAATTCGTATGATTTATCTTCTAACACTGGCTTTGCTACCCATGTTTTTCGGCCTTTTGGAAATACTACTTTGTATCTGTGGCTACCTTGGTTTTTCCCTTTTTTTTACTGTAGCTTGTTTTCTGCTGCAGTTGTTGTTGTGATCTAGAACTGCTAGTTGCGTTCTAGCAATCATTCCCTGGTAGGAAAAAGGCTTTCTCTTAGAGGCATACTTCAATAAAAGTGAATGATACACCTCGAGATTCCCTGTGTGATGAAAGTCTGTTAACTTAGTGATGTCTTTCAGCAACTTCTTATTGTACACAATCTCTTCAAGGGCCACATGAGCAGGTGAGCCAGCTTTTAACCAGAGGGTCTTCTTTTTCTCTTGCCTTGTAAGTTTGGGGTGCATACATTTTTGGGTTTTTCTTCCTTCCTTCCAGCTGTCCTTGTTAGCAATATGATTAACAATAGACACCCACTTACTCTTTAATAGCTCAGCATCTCCATTGCAGGTTTGTACGCTCCACCACAAAAGGTTGGAAATGGACTTTATCCATGGGAGAAGATCTTGATTTTGCTTTTTTTTTTGGATTTCTGAGTTAGCTTTTTAGTCACCCACTTAGCTACGTGCCATACATCATATTGATGTTTAATGGAGGGATAGTTTTTTCGTAACTGAGCAGTAATTTGGGTGTGGCGATCTGTTGTTAGGCAGTTTATTGAAACTTTTTGATCTATTAATTTGTTAAGAGATCTCTTGCACCCTTCATATTCCATGGCATGCGATGAGGATACTTCAGAAACATGGACCAGTGAAAAATCAACAATTCTCCCAGATTTTTCATCCATCAAAGCATAGGTACCGTACTTGGCACTGTGCCCAGGGCTATCTGAGCGACCATCTCCACACAAATCAACTGGTCCTTGGGATTTTGTGTCATTGATTATTTCATTCCTCTGTTTTTCGTATGCTCTGTTAATGAGTGGGAAAATCATTTTATTTTGAACATTGTAAAAAGTGTGTAGAGCTTATGAAACACAGGTTTAGAGCATCAGCAAAATGAGAATATTCCTGAAAAGTTCCTCCTGTCAAAGTCACTGCTGCAGGTATTAGAAGATTACCAGCTGGTGTGTTGCGTATAATTGGCTGTGAATTCCACTTATATGTATGGTGTGCAAGACATGTGACACTTACTGTTATCATGCTTCCAGTTTGAGTCTTAATTACTTCACAGACTGGAGAACCACAAATTTTACAATGAGTAAATAGCTCATTTAGTTGACTTTCAAACACAATAAATAACCGATCCTTGTTAAAAATGGTGTCCTCAGACTCAGATTCACTCTGTTTTGACTGTGAATACACAAAATCACTATGACAGTCATCAACAATGGTACATGAACTGCTGGCATCAATCATTTGATCATTATCTTCAATTTGAATGGAACCTTCAGGCTCTGGGGCTTCAGGTTCATTTACCTCAGTTCCTAAGTGCATTCCATGGTAAGGCAGGCTAAAACTAACAGCATAATTGTGATCCAAATCAATATGTGTATAGTCTTGGTTTGAAATTTCCTGCTGGTCCTCTGCTCTCAGATTGAAGGTGCTGTAACCTGTTCTCTTGTTACATTTGGAAATGGAGAGTGTCTGAGTGCCAAAGGTCCTTTTTGGTAATACTGTGCATTGTGTCTCTGCATCCACTTTTGTTAAACAACTTTTGTTTAAGAAGTTGATGTCTGGCTCATACTCTATTTTCTCAGGTATATATTCATCACAATTTTCTTCCATTACACTAGAAGAGGTCACACTTGCTGCCAATATGTTTTCAAGCTCCTTTTTTAATTTCAAAAAGAAAATATTTATATGCATGTAAAAGCAAACGTATATGTATTAAATGGTATAAATTTCACAAACTATTTGTACTCTTTTCATTTCAGTTAACATCAGGACATGGCTTTTACTCACCTCGTTTTTCTCTCTTTTTCGAAGTCTTTCAAGTGTTTTTTGGTGTTCCTTTCTTTTACTTGAATGCGGAAAAATCGTTGGAACTGATCCAGATTTAAGGGTTCTTTTGTATCTTTGGCCGCATAAATTTTTAAATGAAGATTGAAAGCAGTCAGGAGTAAAGTGCTTGCTGCAAACATAGCTGTGTTCAGGCTTTCTAATGTTTTGTCTGCGAATTTTTGAGATCCACACCTTTCTTAATTTTTCATCGCTAGGCAATCGATGGTAGGATATTCCTTGAGTTTGTCTCGAACCATTTGTACATCCTGGGACCATACAATGAGGCATAATAGACGTAGAAATAAAATCTAATATCTAAAAGACAGATACGGATAAAAAACAAATTTTCGCGCGAAGTTCGAAGCACACAGTGACGTCACACAGGGCATCTGCTGACCTATTGCAGGCTCAGTGTTGTATTCAAGATGGCGGCCTCCTGGGATTCAATTTATCGCTACTTTCAGGCAGGATTTCTCGAAAGCTACGAAAGAGAGGGACTTAAGACCTTAAGGATAAGTTGAGTATAATATAAACTTTTATTCCACAAGCGCTTCTCTCAAGGTGATGTTCCCCTTTAAAGCCCTTGTCCATTAGATTTTTTTATTTTACAGTTATGGGTCGTTATGTGGTCATGCACATGCACATTACATCTCATCTCAAATTATTCATTTTCTCAAGTGAAATAATGGGAACAATGGATGATTTCGATGCGGACAAAATCGACCAATCGAAGAAGGAGACGATGGAAACGATCACTTACCTCATATTTTGTGTGACCAAACTGGATGACACTGAGACTAAGGAGGACTTAGAATTGCATCAAGACACCTCACGCACGCACTAGCCTGCCTCCTACGGCATTACAAATGCTGGACCAGCCTCAAGCCACCCAGGATGCAGGACTGTCCTGTATCGAAAATCGAGTATCACAGAGTGATCAATCTGGAGATAAAGAAGTCGGCAGCATCATCATCTGAGGAAGTTGAGACTCAAACCCAGATAGAGGTACAATGTGTTATTGTTTAATTTTCATAGTTTGCCTTGCTATAGACCAAATTCAAAACTCACACCGATGTGAGGTTTAAGTTGTGAACAAAGGGATCTGGCGTGACTCAAAGTAATCTGGCGTGATTCGAAAGTCACGAATCACGCCAGATTCCTTTGTTCACAACTTAAGCCTCACATCGTTGCGAGTTTTGAATTTGGTCTATACAGCATTAGTAGTAAAAATAACTTTATTTGGCCGACACAGTCCTCTTTTCGCCAGACCACCCCTGCAAGGCTAACCATCCCCCTCACTGCCATCGATATAAGTGGCCTCCCACCCCCTAGGGAATATTTCGATGGCATGGCCTTTGATGTGCTAGAGCCGAGACCAGCCTTGGATTCCCTCATCCCCATCCCTGCCCCTTCCCCTATCCCTTCCCGTTCTCCTTCCCCGGTCTGTTCTTCTGTTCCTTCGCTGTCGAAGGTGACTAAAAAGAGCAGACGAATTTATACTTTATATGCAATAAATGGGTGTTTCGCATCCTGCAACACCTCAATCTCACCCATGGATAGGAGGGTCCCAAGCTGCAGGCGGCGAGGAATATTTCAAGAGTCCAGCTACTCACGAAAAGGAAGAACGTTGCAGGCACGACTAAGAATCCCACCAAGATCTGCCCTATGGATGATTGTGGGGCTGTGGTCATACGCCTAGACAGGCACCTAGCAAAAAAAACATGGCATAACCAAGCAGGAGAGGGTAGAAAATTATATAGCTGCCTTCCTCAGAGCCGAAAAGTGGTAAGTTCTTTATGTATGTCCAGTAATTTGCAATAGCACATCATGTTCATTTTGCTGCCTTTTACTTGAAAGGGTCCATGTGAAAGTGGAGAGGAAGGAGGTTAGGGAAATGCAAAAATCTCTGCCGAAAAAGAGGTAAGCATATAAAGCAGAAAATCGTAGTAAGTTATTAATACTGAGGTCTACTCTTTCTCTTTCTTTCAGGCGTATCATGGTTCTGGACGAGGACAGTGAGCAGGAGCCACCATCGTCATCGGGGTTGGAATCAGAGACTGACTCAGAAATTGAATCAGGTTGCGAGTCAGTCTCTGATTACGAGGATGAGAATTTCTCCCACATATCTCTTCCTCAGGCGAAGAGCCAAGGGAAAGGAAGCAGCCCCCCCAAAACCAAGACCTTGAAGGAGCTGCTACCGCGCTTTCGTATGACGCGGCACGGCGAGACATCGGAGGAGCAGGCGAAGTAAGACGCCGCAAGGGTACGTCACTATCACCGTTCGG
Source organism: Actinia tenebrosa (assembly GCF_029948245.1). Classification (NCBI taxonomy): domain Eukaryota; kingdom Metazoa; phylum Cnidaria; class Anthozoa; order Actiniaria; family Actiniidae; genus Actinia; species Actinia tenebrosa. The sequence continues at coordinate 2,052,649 of NW_028292580.1, forward strand.
TACGTGGAAGACATGGATGTTAACCTCTTCTCACGTTTCTTTTAAGATCAAGAACATAGCACGTAAAGTGACGACCTCATGGAGGGCTTCGGTGATCCAGACAAAGTGTGGCTGCGCTTTTTCCAGGCCCATCGAGACAGGACGGCAGGAAAACCCAAAGCCGTAACCACTCTAAAAGTGTACTCCAGGTCACTGGAGACACTTCTAGAGTGGTTGATACACCACCAGACACACAACTTAACCCTGGTGTAGATGGTAATGATAAAGCTAGATGCCATGTCTTGAACTCACTGTTCCCTAAGTTAGAAGAAGAAACTGCAGCTGTCTCTTGAGGAGGTAATGTGACTCAATGAAAGGGCGTTTATGTATTTACGTGAACTAATCCATGGTATCGTATGCTAAGGTGAAGGTGACCATCCAGTCCGAGCATGGCAAGCCATGTAAACTGCGCCTGCTCTAATTTGATAACAAGAAAAAGATGAAAGCGGAAGAGCTCAACACCATTGAGGAAGCAAAGGAAGTGTCTGACTACTTGTTGGTGGTGGCGTTTGCCGCAAGGTATCGAATTTAAAGTCATTCTCATGTTTTCATTTTCAGCCAACTAATAGTTCCTTTGTTATTTTTAGAGCCTCCCTCATTGCAACCTTATGCTGTAGGCAGGCAGGCAGGCAGGCAGGCAGGCAGGCATAATGTTTCCTAATCCATTTCTACACAGATACAACGGCGCAAGGAAGGAATGAAGGGCATATTGCAAAGAGACCGCTTTCCGAAAGGCAGTGAAATAAGGAATACCCTTACCGGTGGCTCGGCTATGCTGAGACAGCTTCTCAACCTCTACGATTGCCCCGACTAACGTGCAAATTGCATAGAGAAGGTTCGAAACATGTTTAAGATTAAAAGAAAGTAGTTTTGTTTGGAGAAAGTTCAATGAATTAGAGTGCTCGCACTAAACCTGTGAAACGAATATCAATTTTTAGTGCTAGAGCAAAAACACTTGAACTGTGATATAGAATCAAACTAGTTACTAACAAATAGTCGCTATTTAGATACTAATAGTCGTTATCACTGAGCCAGAACAGTTTATGACACAACAAGGAATACACAATAGACCAATACAAATATGTTTTTATACAGTTTTATTTCAAGCAAATTTATTAGAGTAATTAGGACTCACACAAAGGAATACACAAGAGACCATCAATTCTAAATGTTTTTTATCCAGTTTCATAATGAACATATTCATTAGAGCTTTCATTGTTAGAACTTAGTGCTTTATTCTCCAACTTTTTCTATAAAATTTCTTAACCGTCAAGATACTTATTTCCAAAAAAGAGTCCAATATCGCAATCATTGGATTATCTTCAAAGGCCCGGGGATTTTCTTGCTAGTGCTTTTGCGAGTCCAAACTGAATAAAAACATATTTGTATTGGTCTCTTGTGTATTCCTTGTTGTGTCATAAACTGTTCTGGCTCAGTGATAACGTATCTAAATAGCAACTATTTGTTAGTAACTAGTTTGATTCTATTTCACAGTTCAAGTGTTTTTGCTCTACTGTAAATAGTGATAATCAAACAATAGGAAACAAAGAATTCGGTATGAATTACTACTAATTAATATTTAGCTACTAAATATCATTCACGGGTTTAGTGCGTGCACTCTAATACGAATAAAACGGAAAAACTGATGAAAGTACGAGGCTGCAGAGGCCATTAACTTGTTTATTGCCTACTAGTAATAGAAGACCTCCTCGGCTCGGACGTAGTGTCACATTACAGATTACGTGTGTCATTCCCTTGAGAATAAGATTCTTTGTTTGTGTTGTGTCTTAAACAAAGGAATGATCCTCTGGTGAATGGTAAGTGAAAGCATTATGCCCAAGCCGAGGAGGTCTATACCTATGACTTTAAGCAATGTTAAGCTTAAGTTGAAGCCGAATTGGCACTCTATAGATTTTTATATCACAAACGTCATATAATTTCTAAAGCGCCCTCACTATTTGTTAATGTTAATAAAATTATATCATTATTAAAAAATTGATTCTTCCCCCAAAAGTGATAAGGCGGTGACAAAATGAGTTTAATGAGAGGACGTGTCTCGGTAAAGGAAAAAGTCAACTGGTAATACCGCTTACGGTATGTTTGTTCGAATCCAACATGACTTCCAATGAGACAATAAGATATAGACGTTATTCAAAAAGGGGTAATCCTTTAAAGTAATACTTTGTAGTTGTTTTTGAGTGCTCATCGTAAAGCCTACTTAACGGAGTAATCTTCATAGACCTCCAAAAAGCCTTCGACACCATAGATCATGAAATTCTTTTGTCCAAACTATCGAATTATGGTGTAGATGAAGGCTCACTCAAGTGGTTCCGTTCTTATTTACTGACGAGGTCTCAGCTGTGCAGTGTTAACGGAAGTCTGTCTGAGCCTTGTACTGTGAGCTGCGGTGTACCACAAGGCAGTAATTTAGGCCCACTTTTATTTCTCCTGTATATTAATGACTTACCAAATTGTTTGGCGCAAGCCATAACAAGAATGTTTGCTGATGATACCAGCATCAGCGTTCATGGTAAAAATGTAGGAGACTTGGAACCAAGCATCAACACTGAACTCACTAATATACATCAGTGGTTGTTAGCAAATAAGCTAAGCTTGAATGTAGCGAAAACGGAATTTATGATTATTGGGTCCCGCCAAAAGTTCACAGCGCAATGCGATTCCACTATTAATATTGCAATTAATGGAGCTAGCGTTAAACAAGTTGATCACACCAAATCTTTGGGTGTCACTATCGATAAAAACCTTAATTGGTCAGAACATGTTAACAACATTTCGAAGAAAATCTCTTCAAGTATAGGGGCTCTAAAACGTGTTCGCCCATTTATTTCGACCGATAGTGCCATCCAAATCTACGAAGCCTTAATTCTACCCAAACTGGACTATTGTAGTGCAGTTTGGGATGGATTAAGTGATAAACTATGTGTTCAACTACAAAAGCGTCAAAATCGAGCGGCTAGAGTTATCACAAGATCTAACTATGACATAAGATCTAGCCATCTCCTTGACCAATTAAACTGGGATACACTTGCAGTTCGTCGTAAAAAACAAAAAGCCCTACTAATGTTTAAGACGATGCAAGGACGTACACCAGTTTACTTACAAAACCTTTTCTCCGACTACCATACTAAATACAACCTTCGAAATCATGATCATAAACTGTCAATACCTAAGCCACACACTGAATATCTAAAACGATCATTCAGCTATAGTGGGGCAAAATTGTGGAATGACCTACCGTTAAATATAAAAGAGGTCAAGTCAGTACGAAAATTTAAAACGGAAATTGATAGTTTGTACAGTAAGAAAAGTTGTAACTAAGGGCTCCACGGCAAACATGTAAAACAGTAACTAGCTTTTTAATCGTAAATCTTTACTTTTAAATATTTTTAGGCGATCGACTGATGTTTTTACCGTGGCAAAATAAAGAAGCTTCCTTCCTTCCTTCCTTCCTTCCTACCCTCTGGAAAATACTTGGTAGCAGTTTGAGTGACAACCGTTGAATATTCGAAAGTCAGGTTGGCACTTGCTACAATGATATATGGAAGCAATTCAAGGGGGGGGGGGGGGGATGCTCTAAAACAATATTTGATAGTTGTTTTTGAGTGTTCATCGTAAAGCCTACCCTCTGAACAACTTAGTGAAAACCGTTGAATATTCAATGAGATATGAACGTTATCCAAAATAAAAGTGACATTGTTGACATGATCGTGTAGCACAAACACACCAATTCAGTGGTCGTTTTTTGCGATTAAAATTCTTTCAAGATATGTCAAATACCTGAAAGCACTTTAATTAAACAACAATTAACCTGTGTGCCTAGATTGTTCAAAAAAAAAAAGAAAAAACCAAACAAACAAATAAAATTCACTACAAAAATGGCTGCCATTACCTCGTAGAAATCAATGAATCCTACCAAATCATGACTGAAATGTTAGTCAAACGTTTTCCAGTATCGATAAAAAGTCGTAAGCAGTCGCAAACAGAGCAACCAAGTTGACTAGCCTGTACGCGGGACTTGGGATAACATCGGCTATCCTCGCCATGCGCCGCTAGCTGTGCACGTGGGATCCTAAAGTAATCCGAAGTCTCACAACCCTTACACCGGGATGATCTTTAAGTCATTTAACTATATTTTTCTCTAGTCAAATAGGATATGAAGTATATATGGGTAAACTCGATGGCACAGTGTCTACTGCTTATTAATATGCAGTAGACACAAAAATACTAAAGCAAGTATTCGCCGTATGCTCAGGGATCTGTTCATTCGTTCATTTGTTCATTTGTTCATTTGTTCATTAGCAGCAGTAAGGGGGACTCGCGGTCAATGTCAAAGATTTACGGGTTTTACAGGCGGTTTAAGGAAGGCGCCGGCAGCGGGAAATACCCGCGTCCCGTTATTTGTTGCTGCTATGTTAGGAATATTTGTCTTATATATGCATGAATGTAAAAAGTTCACCAATGACTTCTGTATAATTTGCCTAAGATCCAAAGTTAACATACCCAAGCCTCGGGGTTTCTGGTGTTGTGGTAAGAAAATGCAAATAGAAGACGACACGTCAGCACAGTGTTACGAATGTGGTTAGAAGAGTGTATGGTTTGTCACTGCCTCGACAACCATGTTTCGACTACCTTTTTTTCGTGTCCCCAAAGATGCCTTCGTGCCCAAGAAGAGCGTATGCGTGTCCCAAAAGAGGGGCTGCAAACCACCGCCCCTTTGGAAATGTATCCCAAAAGAGTGTATGCGTTTCACGATTCGTTCCCCTATCGACGCCGTGGTAGTTGCAACAAAGTCGCTACGTGGCCTGGTATGCGAACTTCCCGTATCGTTTTTTGCGCTCGGTAGAGACCTTCCAAGATTTCCAAAAGTATTTGTATTGTCCGTTGTTTTCCCAGCATGTATGCAGCTATACCCGTGGCTATGTACAAATACATGCTATATCTGTGGACAAACAGGTATCTGCCACATGGATCCATAGGGTATTCCATGGACAAACATAGGGTATGTTTCGTATCTACCTACATATATGGCCACACCCAAGATACTATCCGAAGACGAAATTGCAGACCTTTTGGAAGACCGCAGGAATGGTATGGGGCTACAAAAGGTAGCCAAGAAGTATGGGATAGGAATACCCAAAATACGTAGGATAGAGAAAGAAAATGGCGTAGAGGTAGCTATCCCAGAAAAGCCGCCTACTACGGATCTGCAGAAACATTTTTTGGAAGTGCAGGATTCTTTTGCTATAGTGTTGGACGACCTACAGAAAACGAAAGAAGAATTGCTGCTGCGCATAGGCGACCTGGAGAAACAGCTGCCAACCACGGTGTACAGCGATTTGGAAAGCCTATCCAGCCAGGCAGAGGATTTGTCCGAAGAAGTAGAGGAGATATCCACGAAAATGGACTGGCAGATAGCTGGGAATGTGCTATTCGCCGTCTTGGGTATTGAAGCGCTTGTTTGGGCCGCCAGGAAGGAACCCAAAGTGGTGTACAAATATATTCCACACGAAACCAAAGCCTAGGGAGCAACCAAAGGGAAGGATTCTAGAGATGGAGTAGCCGGTCCAAAAAAAGGTTTTCGTATTTCTTGTTGCTTGTTAGCAATCCCACAACAAAACAACACGAAATACGAAGACCTACTTTGGAAGGCCGCTGTGGTCCAAAAAGATCTATGCAATGTCCTAGTTTGACACGTGCACCAATCTATCCTTTCTTTTGTTGGCGGTGGTCTTTTCCCTGCCTATCTTGCAGTACAAAGGCGGCGAAATATGCGCCCAGTCTATTTTGTGCGCCTCCAAGAAGTGTCCCCAGACGGGCGTGGTTGCATGTTCCACCGTGCAGCCCTCCAGTACGCACTCGGAGCATCGGCTGGACAGGAACAGAATGGTCCTTTCTTTGCCCCTGTATGTGGTTTTTGCATAGCGCCAGCATTGGTATTCGCCCGGCTGCATGCGTAGCGCCTGCACGCATTCTTTGTTTGGCGGCGCTGGAACTTCCAGTAGTCTGGATGGATTTTTGGGTATTGCATAGTCTATCTTTGCCGCCAATTCGTGGTAGGTGTCCAAGCCGGGGCCTTCCGGTACGAATATCGTGGCTGCGTTGTTCTGCCACTCCAACAATATTTCCTCCCCCGGCACCGCTGCATGCACGTAGCCGCTTTCGAACTTTCCTGCCGCGAATGCATCCAACATTGCAGCCGTAGCCCAAGCCACCGACGCTTCCTTGCCGCTGCGTAGGACTACGCGGTGCCCTTTGGCGGGCCAATCGGGGTCTTTGTTCCTTGGTTCTGCGTATCCTAGTATTTTGTAGTCGCCCGGGGAAATTTCGTGCATGCGATGTACCTTCGTATGTGTTTCGAACAGCAACTCGCACAGCTTGCCGCTGCGTCGGCGAGTCCTATCCAACAGCTTTTTGTGCTTTTCCAACTCTTCTTCTATCTTTCGCCTGTCTGCTTCTTTTTGCCGCAGGATGTTCTGCTTTTGTTCGGACAGTTCTGCGTGGTATCTTTTCGTGGCTTCGACCCACTCGTCGCCTTCCAAATCGTCCCGTATGTCTTCCAAGCGCTGCTGTCGTCTTCTTTTGGATAGGAAGGAGATCCTGCGGTCCGTAGGCACTTCTAAAATGCCGAATGGGCTCTTTTCTACTCCCAAGCGCTGTGCCTTCTTCGTACGCCATATCCACTCCGCGTGTTCCGTAGTTGGGAGAAAGTCTGCGATGGTAGGAGCATTTGCATGCACGCGGGTGGGAAACTTGGATTCTGCCAGCACCGTCGGGGAGTCCTTCGTGTAGCATCGCAGCGGGGCTATTTCCACTGGATCCAATTCTTGCACGTCTATGCGAAATATGGGGCATCTGCGCAGGCCAAACTCTACTATGGTCCAAAGTACGCACTGCTCCCACTTTTCGTTGCCCCGCACGCGCACACCGGCTATTCTTCCTGTTCCCACATGGCAGTACCAAGCTAGGAAGATTTCTTTTGTCTCTTCGCAGCAAATACACAAACATCTGTCCAAATGTTCGGCAAGTGCCAACCACATGTTTTTCGGTGGCTGCACCACAAATATGTCTTCTAGCGGTGCTATGGTTTCCGCAATGGCATTGGTGTGTTCTTTGGAGAAATCTCTGCTGTAGATGGATATTTCCACGCGCGTACATCCTCTCTTCTGCACGTCTGGATGCAGGAATGTTCTACGCAGGTGGTCGTTCGGACAATCCACGTACTCTGCCAACTTTGCACCTACGGGGTTTTGCACTTCTCCAGCTTCGAAGTTGGATACTATCTTGTTGTATATCTTCGTCCGTTTGCCCTTTTCCAGCCAGGTGCAAACGTGTTCGCCCACCGAGTGCGTGTTGTCCAGTATGGTACCTTCGCGCCAACCAGCTTCTCCTTGTTCTTTGTAGCCCATTTGCCGCAGGCGGCGCACCAATGCAGCTCTATCCAAAGTACCAGAGAAATCCTGCGTGTAGTCGACGGAATAGATGCCATATCCGTGTGCTTGTAGCAAGGTGGAGAACTTGGCAATGCCTTTCTCTACGGCTTCTATGGGCAACTCGGAGGTGTCTACTTTGGCTACGAATGTGGCTGCATGTTCGCCGTGCAGGCTATTCCACTTGTTGGACAAATGGGCTACGCGGTCTACTATGTTTCCTTTTCTACACGTGTGCGCCATGTTGGTCGGTAGGAACATTCCAAAGGCTTCCGTGGCCGCAATGGATATCTTCGAGACTATTGCCTTTGCATTTCTGCAAACCCGCCCATACAAGTCTTGTTCTGCAACGAACCCATACACGAATACGTCGTCTACGAATGGCGGCAATCCTACTAGCGGCTGCAAACTGGTAGTACCTTCGTTTCCACGCAAGTAGTCGCATTTGGATATGTCCGGAAGCAGGTTTCCGTCGTGGGCATTGTCCAGCAGCAAATGCGCTAGCAGCCTACTTTTCGCACGTATGCCCATCTCTTGCAATGTTGTTGAAATAGTCTTTTGGGAGTCCATCTCTATATATAGAGGGAGAAGCAAATACTACGAATGTGGCCTTTGTTGGACAACTGTCGCACTCTTTTTGGGTGCAAGTTGGAAGGGCGGTGAATCGCCTCCCTTCTATAGACATCTTTTGGGGTATCTATAGACATCTTTTGGGGTAGCAATACACATCTTTTGGAACACGCATACACTCTTTTGGAACACGCATACACTCTTTTGGAACACGCAAAAAAAGGTAGTCGAAACATGGTTGTCGAGGCAGTGACAAACCATACACTCTTCTAATCGTCTCGTCTGTATCTCCCTCCATAAATGTTGTGAAGGCAAAGTCCGCATCCAGGCGATCCAACACCTGAGTTCGCAGTCGGCGCACAGTTTTGTTACGAATGCTCGTGATGGTGTCCATCTATATGTAAGGAATATCTTAACCTCCGTTTACGATTCCCAACACAGCAGCAGTAAGGACTTGTCGCGCGGGTATTTCCCGCTGCCGGCGCCTTCCTTAAACCGCCTGTAAAACCCGTAAATCTTTGACATTGACCGCGAGTCCCCCTTACTGCTGCTTCATTTGTTCATTTGTTCATTTGTTCATTTGTTCATTTGTTCATTTGTTCATTTGTTCATTTGTTCATTTGTTCATTTGTTCATTTGTTCATTTGTTCATTTGTTCATTTGTTCATTTGTTCATTTGTTCATTTGTTCATTTGTTCATTTGTTCATTTGTTCATTTGTTCATTTGTTCATTTGTTCATTTGTTCATTTGTTCATTTGTTCATTTGTTCATTTGTTCATTTGTTCATTTGTTCATTTGTTCATTTGTTCATTTGTTCATTTGTTCAATCTGTTAGATTAAGTATATCAATAACCTAGATCAGATCAAAAAGTAATCGTGCATTTAAATAGAAAAAAGCTATAGCAAAAAACTTTACTTGGAGAATCCGGGTATCGATCCCGCTACCTCTCGCATGCTAATCGAGCGCTCTACCATTTGAGCTAATATGGCTAAAACGTAATATGGAGGAATTTGTTGTAGAAATTAAAGTTTGTTAACAGCTGTTGCTATAAAGTTCAGCAAGGAGAAAGAACAAATGTAAAAACATTGATAGAAACGTTTTATAGGGAGGTGATCGGGGAGGGGATGCAAGATGAAACAGGTAAGCTTAATATGTTTATGTTGTGGAGTCGTATAATACATCGCTTTTCATAGATATAAGTTATCTTTATTATTAAAATGTTAAACAATAAATAATGTTTTGTAGTGATTGCAAAAACGCGTTAAACAATGAGTGTACTGCTTCTTGAAAAAGGATGCACTGATTGTTAACTTATTGTTGTTATTTTCGTCTCTCTTATATTTGACGGGTTAATTGTAATCATTCTAGGGATTATGTCACATTATAATGTTCAACTCTTTGCTCAATTGCTATACAGAAAATTAGAACAGAAACGTCTGTTAACAAACAACTTGAGCTTAATAACCTAACTAAGCTTTAGTAGTAGCTTACAACTGAAATGCATGCACCTACATGTACCTACATACAATGTTTAACCCCAAAGAGTCAAAATCTGTACCTTGGTCTTTAGCGTTGCCTGTATGCCTCCTTCAACTCTGGAGTTTAATGACATTTATAGGTGCATTACATCTTTGTAAGTTTATTTTTTTGTAGTTTTTAAAAGGCATTTTTCTTTAATTTTAAACTTGGAGTGGTTTTCATAAACCTATGAAATGTTTCTTAATGTACTGAATAGTTACATTAAAAATATTTTATTTTCATTGTATATTTGTGAGTTAATAAATATAGTTTGTGTCATAGGTTTATTAAAACCACCCACACTTATTACATAACAAATTTACACAAGGATATGGTAAGAAATGACTTCTAGCTTTCTAAGTATAGGCACTAACGACATAAGAATGAGAACAAGAGGGACTCTGACAACCAATTTCTACTTTATTTTCTGGAAAAAAATTGTAAGGTTTCAATTTTTAGTCTAATCTTGTAAAGTGTAGACAGAATGTTCTATAGAGGCAATTATTACCTCACAGAAAGACAATATGTATCCATATCAACTAAGCTTATGTCAACTTGTTGTTGTCATTGTCTCTTGTTCTGATTCTTAAGGTCCTTAATTTAATAAGAATGCAATACTTTTCAATTGTATATTGCAAATGTGTAATTAAAAGCTTGAAAATCGAACGACATATACGCATACAGAATATTAGAAAATTTCTATTAGTGGTGTAGCATGCATACTATATTTACCATTTTATCAATACACATTGTATACAACATTTGAGACTGATCTGGTATATATGCTATAAGAATAGTAGAATGTTTGTTGTTTAATTGAATTTATAGTCATGAAAATGTGGAGATATAAAGGTATAAAACATCTACAGTTTAGAGATATTGTAAACATAAAATGGTAAATGGAGTATGTATACTGCTCTAGTTTTTGTTTTGATCTATGTGTCTTTCTTAATTACATGTAACAACACTCAACCTGTGAAAGCTAGGTTCCTTCTTTGACTTTTTTGGCATAGGTTCAAAGTCTAATGCAACAAACTGCATATCTTGTTTTCTGTTTAAGCGTTTCAAAACTAGGATAGCATAAGTTTTCTTGCAAATGTTGTTGATTGATTCCTGTGCATTTTCTTCAAATTCAGAAATGTTACACAGGGTAGAGATGTTATCATGAAAGAGTACAAGTTCATGAGGAAAGTCATGAAGTGTCAAAGAAAAAGTATATCTTTGTGATACTGCAACTGGTTTGGAACATTTGGTGCAAAAAGATTCTGTGTCCATAGTTATAACTGCTGTTCTACATTTGTGACATGCATAGTAGCTTTCGTACAGTACTTTGTCAATTTTAGCCACCCCTGTCATAACCCCCACCAGCAGAGTACCGGCAGCACTTAAAGAGAAGCTGAGAGATGAACTAGACAAGTATGTGAACCTAGGAGTCCTAGCCCCAGTGGAAGAGCCAACCCCTTGGGTAAGCGCCCTTGCTCTAGCGACAAAGAAGTCAGGGGCACTGAGGGTATGCATCGATCCGCGACCGTTGAACAACGTGCTTCAGCGCGAGACCTATCAGCTCCCTGTCTTGGATGATGTCCTGCCGGAACTGTCACGTGCCAGAGTATTCTCAACAGCAGATTTAAGGTCGGGATACTGGCATTGCGTACTAGACGATGAATCAAGCCAACTAACAACATTCTCCACACCTTTTGGCCGGTACCGTTGGCTGAGGCTCCCATTTGGATTATCAGCATCCTCAGAGATATTCCAGAAACGCGTAAACCAAGCACTAGAGGGCCTGAGCGGCATCCTCGACATCGTAGATGACATCCTAATATACGGAGTGGGCAAAGATGAAAAGGAAGCCAATGAAAACCACGACAAAAACCTGAGAGCCCTACTACAGAGATGTAGAGATAAAGGCATTGCACTAAATCCAGAAAAACGCAAGCTCCGACGAAAAGAGGTTTCGTTCATGGGACACACCTTCACCAGCGAGGGACTCAAGGTAGACCCAGGGAAAGCCAAAGCCATCAAAGAGATGAAGCCCCCCACCGACGTCGAAGGAATACAACGTCTTAATGGGTTCGTGAATTACCTTTCCAGATTCTTGCCACAGCTGGCTGACGTCATGGAGCCCATACGACGGCTAACGCGCAAAGAAGCCGAGTGGCAGTGGGGCAAGGAGCAGGAAGACGCATTCACTCAAGTAAAAGAGCTAGTATCTCAAGCACCCATACTAGGTTACTACGACCCCACACTACCCTTAAGCATACAATGCGACGCAAGCCAAAAGGGACTGGGAGCAGCACTCTTGCAGAATGGAAGACCAATAGCGTACGCGAGCAGAGCCCTCACGACCACAGAGCAGAGGTACGCCCAGATAGAAAAGGAAATGCTAGCAATAGTATTTTCCCTCGAGAAGTTCAACCAGTACACCTTCGGTCGACCAGTAATCGTTTACAGTGACCATAAGCCACTGGAATCTATCTGGAAAAAACCACTAGCAGCAGCCCCAAGGCGGCTCCAAGGGATGATGATGCGCCTACAGAAGTACACCGTCACCTTGATATACGAGCGAGGAAAAAACATGCACATAGCTGACATGCTGTCAAGAGCACCCCTCAGTACCGAAGGCAGACTGGAAGACCGAGAGTTCGAGCACGTCAATATGGCCAGCTATCTGCCAATAGCGGAAGACAGATTGGCAGAAATCAGGAAGGAAACGCAAGGAGATCCTGCATTACAGAAGCTGAAAACGGTCATCATGCAAGGGTGGCCGGACAACAAGGAGGGTTTGCCTATCGAGGTACGTCCTTTCTTCAATACGCGCGATGAGTTCACAGTTCAAGACGGCCTCATATTCAGAGGGCAGCGTGTTGTCATCCCAGTAAAGCTCCGTCAAATGATAAAGACAAAACTTCACGCATCACATATGGGAATTGAGGCATGCCTGCGCAGGGCAAGAGAATGCGTCTACTGGCCGGGGTTCTCAGCGGAAATCAAGCAGATGATTGAATCGTGCGAGACATGCAGAATGTTCGAAACAAGCCAGCAGAGGGAACCGCTGATGTCCCATGAGGTGGCCACACGACCCTGGGAGAAAGTAGGGGTTGACCTGTTTGAGATCAAAGGTCGGGAGTACTTGATACCAGTAGACTATTTTAGCAATTTCTGGGAAGTTGACAGTCTACCAAGCGACATAAAGTCCAAGACAATCATCACAAAGCTCAAAGGTCATTTCGCTAGGTATGGGATACCTGACCAGGTCGTCACAGATAACGGCCCTCAATTTGCGTCAAGGGAGTTCAGACAATTTGCGAGCTCGTATGAGTTTGAACACACCCCCACAAGTCCATACAATAGCCGAGCAAATGGAAAAGCAGAGTCGGCGGTCAAAACAGCCAAGAGACTCATAGAAAAGACGACCAAAGCAGGCACTGACACGTTCCTAGCCATCCTTGACCACAGAAACACGCCGACGCAGGGCATGGAATCAAGCCCAGCTCAACGGCTCATGAGCAGACGCACAAAGACGCTGCTTCCAACCACGCAGGAGATGTTAAAACCCCGCACCACAGTCCCTGAGAAGGAAGTCACATCAATGATTAGGCGGCAAGAGAGGCAGGCCCAATGCTACAACAGGTCAACAAAGGAGCTAGAGCCTCTCGAAGAAGGGGATGTAGTCAGGATGAAACCACTTATAGCAGGTGGCAAGGTATGGAAAAAAGCCATGGTCAAAGCCAGGCTGGATCAACGGTCTTACACGGTGGAAACGGAAGATGGAGCAGAGTACCGCAGGAACAGGGAACAAATAAAGAAGACCAAAGAACCAGCACAGTTACCAGAGACGCCAAAGACGACGACACTTCCAGCAGTGCCAGAGTTGCCAGTGACACCGAGCAAGCCAGAGTTACCAGGAACACCACGCGCACAAGAAACACCTGACATTGGAGTCCCCGACGCCACGCCAGTACGGCCACGTCGAGCGGCGAAGCCCCCAGCATGGATGAAGGACTTTGTGAGCAAATAGCTCAAACATTTAAATACACAAACATTCAGTATTTGGACATATTACTTTGCATGACTTTGAAACCTTTAAAGGGGAGATGTTATATTATGTTACTGTTCATGGCGTGACATTACGTCACACCCTATATAGAATTACTTAGTTTGATTTCAGAACTGATCTTGTAGTATATGGCCGTGTGTAATCACCAGTATAGGATCCAACACTAGCACCCAATAAAGCATAACATAACAGAGCTGTTGGTTTGTAAGTTTGGAAGGTCATCTAAATCAACAGTCTTGTATGGTTGGTTATCAAGGCGATGCTTTGTTAGAGGTAAAAAACTAACAGTTTTTTTCAATTTCATGCCAATCAACAGATAAATGGTCTGTTTTTGGATCATTTTGATCAGCATAGCATATTTTGTCACATGACAATGAGACTTCTGTCCCATATGCTTTAACAAGAGCATTTTGAATATGGACAACCTGACCATTTTGTGGGATAAATTGTTCAGCTGTCTCTGCCCATAAAGTGGCTTTAATTTTAAAATGCTCATCTGCAATTATGAGTGATCTTCTTGAAACTGTTGTGCCCTTGTTAGTATTTGTTGGGGTCGTTTCAGACTCATGATCAATGATGACACCTACAGTATTGATTCTCTTGTTCACATATTTGGTGATATCTTCGATTGGGAGGAACTCTACGTCTGGTTCAGATATGGGTGTTGAGCTTATTTCTACAGTAACTCCAGATGTTAAAGTCAAATCAAATGGAATGTAGTTATTACTTTTGATGTATTGTGGTGGGGTTTTCCTAACAGAGATGTTAAAGAACTTGTAGGTTGAACCAACAAAGATCTTATTATTAAAAAATATTGCAACTGGGCCCCAAGCTATCAGTCTTGCACGTTTAGAACCATCTGTCACATCAGCTTGGAAGAGATGATTTGAGTTTGTTAGGTCTTTTAACTCTTTGTTTGTAACACGGACTTCGACTGATACTGTTTTAGTTTTATCTGTTATGACTGTAGTAGCATAAATAATACAGATGGATTATATTTTAATTTTGTGTTTGAGAGGTAAACAAAAATGTTGTGATGATGATTCAATCAAGCCAAAATGCAAGTGATGAATAAAAATTCACAGCTTGTCAGGTTGCTAGTTAACTATTTTTATTATATAAACTCCAATGAAATATCAGGTGATCTCTTGTGTCAAAGATTGTTATCTTGACACATGAAGATACCATGTTATTTTCACCTGTGAAGATAACATGTTACCATGGTTACTCTGAGAAAAGAATTGTTGATGAATTTTTTGTTATATCCTCCAACATGGCAGCTGTGTCTTTTGTTATTTAATTTTCTTGGGAATGGTTTAAAACCATCAATAGTCCTTATTGGTTTCTTTGTTGACATACTTGCTGGTTCAATAAATAATGCAATAAAGTGTTCATAAAGATGACAATATCATTATGCTGTATCATCTGCAATTATCAAACGACATGGTAAAGAATATTTTTTTAAAGTTTTTACCTTCTAAACTCTCCAGAAATGATATATCTGTAGAACCATCAGAACCAGATTTTTTTTGGAAGTTCCTTCCTTGACTTGAACCTGTTGAGAGAAAAACAATTGGTTTATTTGTAACAGAGAAAATATGATGTGTTTGAAACTATCTTATATTATGGTGGTAAAGGGTTGTATGATAATGAAAGATTTGCATTGAGTACTAGCTTTGATATGTGATGTTCCATTGTATGCTTCAATAGATAAAAGTCATTTGAACTTAATTCAGTGTTGAGAAGAAAGTAATATTTAGTACCTAATGTGTATCTCCTGAAAATATTTGGTCCCATTTCTCACGGCCATTTTCATAAGTGTAAATGGCTTATAGATTTGAAAGACAATACAGTTTTGTCTGTTCTTTTACTATTACCTTTAGAAGAGAGTCTTTCTTTTTCATTACTGCTAGTTGGTTTTTCGTTGGCACAGTTTTTAGGAGATGAACTTGTACTTTCTTTTGTTTTTGAGCCTGTTTGTAGCTGCATACCGCGACAGTCGTGACGTCATCACCGGCGGACGGCGTGGTTAGAAGCCAACGTCGTTCGACGGTGAGACACACGGTTTTTCTCATCTGTAGTTTAGAACGAAGTTTGGCTCTAATAAAGAACGATGTAAAACGTAAAACGCTTGAATTCAATTATTACAGTCGAACGACGACTTCTAAAAGGAATTTTAGGGAATTTAAACGACATCTAAGTGATTTAACGACCAAAAATTCACCGACCACATGGATTATGCAAACGAAATCAACAGCCTCATTGAGCAAGCCGACGTTCTTCAAGCCTCGTTAGAAGAAGCTATCGAAGGAATAAAGACCAGAAAAAGAACTCAGACTACGAAAGGGAAAGAATTTCGGTTGGATCAGCTAAGGAACAAGTACAGATTAACAGCGAGAGCATGGAAGAGAAGTGTAAACAGAACACGATCAATTGTGTCACACGAGACCGATGTGGAACTCCTGAAGAACGAAGGACGAAATTTGCAGGTAAACATGGACGAATTAACGAAAATAAAGGAAGAATTAGAGAGTATCATAGAATCTGAAGAAGAAAGGATCGATTTACTTAAGGATTATGATGATATTTCGAGAGAAAATTTCGAAATGTTGAAGCACCTGCACGAACAAATGATCGGAATGAATGGAATGCAAGCCCGCGAAAATGAAGATAGAGGCCAGTCAGCCCAGGCGTTGAAATCGGAAAGAGAAGAATTAGAACGAGTGAAACAAAGGACTTTAGAGGAGATCGAGAAACGCAGACAAGAAGTATTGGAAGAAGAAAGAAGAATGAAGGAAAATCTAAAGAAGATTGAAGAGCAGATTGATCTTAAACTGAAATTGATGGAAGAAAAAATGAGCCACCCTGGACAAGAACAGATATCTTCGACACCGACGGAAGGGTGCTGCGAGCAGTACATCGATGAACAAATACAACAGTGTATTGACGATCAGCAAGAAGGAGCAGACTACAGCCGAGTGATCACCAACAGCAGCCCAAGAGCTAAGAGCACTCCAAATCGGCCCTACGGGATTGGCCAAACAGAGCATGCGCCAGACGTACAAGACCATAGAAAGGCAGGAGAAACACACATAAATCCCCACGATCCCCCGTTTGCTTCAGCACGCCCACAAGGAGACCATCATGATCCGCCATTGCATCAGAATGCAAATACAACCTCTGTTAGTGTACCACAGGAAGCCCATTCCTACCCTAAGCAAGGTGAATCCAGTCAAGACTCGACGGTATCCCAAGGTCAGCTGCTGGAAGTGGTCAAACTCTTAGCTGAAAATCAGAGCAGACTCCCTCTTCCGGAGCCTAGCATTTTCTGTGGAGGTCTTCTAGAATATCCGTCCTGGGTTAAGGCCGTCGAGACGCTCGTCGAAGGAAGAGCGACAAGACCTAGAAAACGACTGCACTTTCTATCTAAGTACGTTGGAGGAGAAGCTAAAGAAGTTGTTGATGGATTCCTTCTGCTTGACTCAGAAGACGCCTACCTCTAAGCCAAGGAAATGCTTGCAAAACGCTATGGGGACCCATTTTCTGTTGCATCAGCTTATCGTAAGAAACTCGACGAGTGGCCAAAGATTCATCCAACCGACAGTAAAGGACTAAGGAAGTACGCAGATTGTCTTGTCCAGTGTGAGAAGGCGATGGAGAAGATAAATAACCTAAACGTCCTTAACGATGATCAAGAAAACCGAAGGATAGCATCTAAGCTTCCAAGGTGGTTAATCGACCGGTGGGGACGAACAGTGTACCAGTGGAAAGAGGAGAAAGGAAGGTTCCCACCCTTCTCAGTATTCGTCAAGTTCTTAGTTAGAGAGGCAGACATTGCATGCGACCCCATCATCTCGGTACATGCTATGAGGGGAGACCACGACGAACCCAGACAAGCGTCAAGAGAAATTGGTAAGCCCAACAGATTCAAGTTTGACCGAAGGAAACCAAGCCGTGCAAGCGGCGCCTTTGCTACATCCACGAGTCAAGAAGTCAACATGGGAATGGCAAAGGTTACGTCTAAGGAACAGTCGTGTTTGAATTGCAACGACAGACACGATATCGAAGCGTGTAGTGAATTTCTCGAAAAAACAATCAAGGAAAGAAAGGAGGTAGCGAGGAGAAAGGGACTTTGCTTCAAGTGTTTAGCACGCGGTCACTTGTCCAAGGACTGCAAAACCCCAAGATCGTGTCGAACGTGTAACAAGCCTCACCCGACATCTCTTCACGCTGATTATAAAGGGGACGCTTCAAAAAGAACGAAGTTGATCAAAGCGGCGACAGAGATACTCCAAAGAGAGCTGATGAAATTCAAGTCAGTAAGGCAGATCGCGGCACTTCTCACTGTTTAACGAGAAACGATGAGAAGGGTCAGTATAACTCTATGATTGTACCAGTTTGGCTACACCACAGCGATGAACCTGAACGACGCGAGCTGATCTACGCACTTCTAGATGACCAATCGGACACGACCTTTGTTAAAGAGACGACGTTCAAGAAGCTTGAAGCCTCGGGAATAGAAACGCAATTACTGCTGTCTACGATGCATGCTGAGTCGGAGATGATAACGTGTCAGAAAGTCAAGGGCTTGGTCGTTAGTGATCTTAGCAACCAAATTAGCATCCCTCTACCCAAGGCCTACACGCGGAAGACGGTTCCAGCTAGAAGAAATCAGATCCCCACTCCTGATTCAGCTCGACAATGGCCGCACACATCGAGGATAGCAAACCGGTTAATGCCGTACCGAGACGACGTTGAGATCGCACTACTAATCGGATCAGACTGTACAAGAGCTATTATCCCTCGCGAGATCATCTCAGGTGATAACAACGAGCCTTACGCACAAAGGACAGATCTCGGCTGGGGGATTATAGGAAACATACGCCCATCTCCTCCCGACGAGGAATGGGATCCCATTGGCGTCAGTCATAGATTAGTAGCACATGAAGTAGTGAACTCTACCACGAGAATTATCAACCCAAACGACAAAAAAACTTGCTTGTTTTCTGTAAAGAACGAAGTAAGGGAGTTGATAAATCCACTGCAAGTCAGAAGGCTACTGGAAGCCGATTTCTTCGAGAAATAGACACGTGGAACGCCCTTGTCTCAAGATAACAGAAAGTTTCTAACAAGGATGGAGGAAAATATTTGGCAAGCACCGGACGGCCATTATCAGATGCCTTTACCGTTTCGAGAATCGGAACCGCGTTTACAGAATAACAAAACCCTCGCCCTGCGTCGACTTAGCAAATTAAAGTCTCGCCTAGAGAATGACAGTAAACAACACAGAGATTATACATCCTTTATGAACTGTTTTCGCTCCCTCGTCGTGGGTCGCTACTTATGAATGAAAACACACGATTTTCCTTTTCTAGAATATCTTTAATTCTTGTACTAATTCCTCAATATCTGGGACTGTCGAGCGTGTCGAGCGTGACCCTTACATGTGTATTGGCAATAGTCAACTGTGGGATATAAACGCTAATTCAACTAAAAGTCACTTAAGATTAAATCATTATAAGTATAACTACTTACAAATTCGTTTGAGATAACTAGAGAAGTGTTTTGAATGTTTTGTCTTGCTATTACGCTTTTGAACAATATTATATTGAGTCCTTGTGATCCGGCGTGCGAATGATTCCACAACAACTGAAATACAATCGCTCCTATCTAAATATATATCAGCACGTGTGCTATAAATCGTCAGGTAAATCATTAATCAAGTTGAGAGAGCGTAACACTCCCCTCCAGTACGGAAATTGTTACAATTGAGTAACGTTTGAAAACAGTATTTTAACTATGGGATATAATGTTAATATTTGGAGTGTTCTTCGTTTAATTGCCACTCTGAAGTTCCTGGTGAGTGGCAATGAGGCAGAGTTTGTGTATTGGTCTATCATATTGGCCAGTTTGTGTCTTGACTCTGACTTTCCTCACTAGTCCGTCATCCCCTGGGTATGTGGTCACTACTAGTGCCACGTTCCATTTGGTTCTCCTCTGCTTCGGGTCGATTAGTAATACCAAGTCTCCAACAGCTACATTCTCTCTGTTTCGGTACCACTTGTTCCTTGGGAGCAGATTTGGTGAAAAGTACTTCATCCAACAGCACCAAAATTCTTCAATACGTTTCTGAGTAGATCGCACTAGGTCACGGGGGCTGACTTTTTCTTCCGCTAAGGGCTGAGGTGGTGAAATGTGTCGACCCATCAGTATATCATTAGGTGTGATTGGTGGACTTTCCCAGATGTTGTCCGAGCTAGGATATAAAGGTCTGCTGTTGATAATGTAGCTGGTTTCGGCAAGGAAGGTGCGCCATTGTTCTTCTGAGAAGCTTTGGTTCTTGCAAGTTGCATCAAGGGCTTGACGTACAGACTTGATTAGTGATTCAACAACTCCATTTTGATGGCTGGCAGTTGGGATGTTCCATTCCCATTTGAAATCACACGTGAAGTCATTAGATAGAGTGGTTTGGATCTTGTCTAGGTCCCACTGTTTCATAATTTCTTCAAGGTAGTGCTGAGATCCGACAAAGTTTGTGCCTTGATCGGACCAACACACGCTCGGGTGACCTCTCAAGCTTGCGAAACGTCGGAACGCCATAAGGAAAGTTTCCGTGCTCTTGTCTGTCACCAACTCCAGGTGGACTGCTCTTGTGGTCATACATGTGAAGATTATGATTTGAGCCTCTTTTAAAGTTTTCCGATTAAGTCGTATCTGGATTGGTCCAAACATGTCGAGTGCTGTGTTCGTAAAGGCAGGGTAACTTGTGGCAACACGAAGATGGGGAATTTGACCCATGAGCTGCTCTAGCGGCTTCCTTCGGAGCTTTCTGCACACCACACATTCTCTTGTAAGACGTTTAGCCATACTTCGTACTCCAACAATCCAGAAACGTTTCCGGGTCTCGTGGATTAAGCTCTTGTATCCACAGTGTCTCCTTTCGTTATGTAGGTGTATGATAAGCCGCTCTACGAGGGGGTGATCTTTCGGGAGGATGATTGGATTTCGCATATCATGTGGAAGGGATTGTACATTCTCTAATCGTCCATGGGCTCTCACGATACCATCTTTATCTGCTTGAGCGATCAAACCCTTATCGAGTTTCGTAACATCTACTTTCAGCTGTACAAATTTGAAGATATGCTTCTCTGCGTTACTCAGTTCTTTAACTGTGAGAGGTCCTCCTTCTGTTGATTTCTTTGCAGCCTTTTGGACAAAACGTAGTACGTAGGCCAGGGTCCTTCTGACTTTCTGGAATGTGGAGCATGATGTCAGCAGGTGCGAAAGAATGGGATTGTCCTTTTTCTCTTCTCCTTTGAAAACAGCTGCCAAGTGGATTGTGGTAGACCTTGTGTTGTAGGTTCCCATTTCATTCTTCGTTGAGGTTTTCTTCTCTCTTCTGGTCTCAGCGTCTAACGAAGGCTCCCCGTTAAGGCCTTTTGGCTCTTCTTCGAACGTTGGCCATTCACTTTCTGGACGCTGTAGGAACTCAGGTCCGTTAAACCAAGAGTTCAAGAGCTCTGCCTTGATGCCTCTGGTAAGGGCGTCCGCGGGGTTGTGCTTTGATCTGATGTACTTGAAGTCGTTGGTGTCGACCGTTTCTTGTATCTCGGCTACTCTGGCAGAAACAAAGGGTTTGAACTCCTTTGGAGGGGTTTTCAACCAAGAGAGTACTGTGGATGAATCGACCCAGAATGTTCTTCTACAGTTGTTGATCTTTGCAAAATTCAGCGCTTTCGTACAGCTGTCATACATCCTGGTAAGAGCGAGGCATCCAAGCAGTTCGAGTCTCGGGATCGACTTCTTTTTCAGTGGTGCGACGAAGGGCTTAATCATTATTGGGACGCATTTATAGGATCCATCTTTCAGTTCCCATCTGAGGAAGATGACGGCTCCATAGGCTAACTCCCCTCCGTCAGAGAATCCGTGGACTTCGGGTGGACCAACTGCGTTGCTAGGCTTTAGTTGTCGCTTGAACTCGAAGGTCAATAAATGATTCATTACCTCCAAGTTTTCTCTCCATTTTTGTTGAAGGCTATCGGGTAGGACATCATCCCAGTTAAACCCTGAGCTCCAAAGATCTTGAAGATCGATTCGGAACTTTACTGTTACTAGTGACACTAGACCAATGGGATCCCAGATTTGAGCGAGGAGTGCTAGGCAGTTTCGTTTCGTCAAGTTCTGATGAGGTGCCGTGATTGCATTTCTTTTGAGGGAGAAAGTATCTGTGTCTTTGTTCCATCTGTGTCCCAGTAGATCAGTGAATTGGTCTCCTTCAGATTGGTCTATGGCTCTGTTGTTTGAGTGCCAGGCCTTTATTTTAAATTGTCCTTTGCTCAGTATTGTGTCGATGTCTTTGATGACTTTCTTTGCTTCCGATGACTGCATCTTTGAACCTCCAATATCGTCGACATATGCATGTTCTCTAAGTTCCGCTGCAGCTTCAGGGAACTGGTCTTCAGATGACTTTGCGAGGAAGTTAATCGTATTGGTGGCGATGTCTGGGGCTGGTTTGTCTCCGAAGTTCAGCCTGAGCCACTGATACACAGTAGGCGGGTCTTGAGGGCTTTTCCTCCATAAGAAGCGGTGGAAGATTTGATCTTCTGGATGAACTGTGATTTGGTTGAACATTTTCCTTATGTCACCAGAGTAAGCGACACTGTCCCAACGCCAAGCCAAAAGGATGTCACAGAGATTATTGATGTAATTTGGGCCCTTTTCTAAATGGTCGTTCAGACTCAATCCATCATGCCCTTTGGAGGATGAATCAAACACCAGACGAACTTTAGTTGTCTTGTCAGGAGTGAAGACAGCTTGAAGTGGTAAATACCACTCTGGTTTGTTGTGGTCAATCTGATCTGATGGTACTTGTGTGATAAAGCCTTGATCGATAAGTTTCTGAACTTCCTTTTCTACAACTTCGAAGCAGTTCTTCTTGTTGAAGCTCCTCTCCGATGATTTCATTCTTTTATAGGCAATGTCATAATTGCTTTGTTTAGGCGGACCAGTATCTTTCCAGGGCATCTTAATTTGCACCCGTCCTTCGACCAGGGTTGTTGATTTTGAAAGGGACTTGATAAACTTGCTCTCTTGAAGAACTTTGTCGTTGCATGTACAGAACTCCGTTGGCTTAATTCCTAGTTGGTCCTGTTGGATGAGTGATTTGATGTCTTCGGCAATGCTTACTGTTCCTACATCCACGAACTGGATGTTTTCGGTCATCGACGTTGAGTGGAACTGTCCCAGGATATACCAACCGAAACAGTTTCTTTTGGCGATGGGTTCACCGGTCTCTCCTGTGATAGAGTGTATATCGACAAATGCATCCGCAAAATCAGTTCCGATTAGAAGATCTGCTGTCCCACCAGCAAGGTATATTTCATCTGATACTTGTTTGAGGTGTTTGTAACTTTCTACGAGTTTTTTTGACACCGTCTTGGCACTGCTGCATGGTTTTTGCACTGTATATACTGACAAAGTCTTCTTGATACTCTGTTCGTTGATTGGCATGATCGTGATCTCCAGGAGGTCAGATTCTTCTGATCTCGTACCTCCTCCAGCTAGATTCATGGTGAGGTGAGTTTTAGATCCACTCAGGTTGAGCCGTTTTGCTGCGCTCTTTGACAGAAGACTTGTGTTTGATCCACTGTCAAGCATAGCGAGCAGTTCTACAGATGTTCCTTTGTCGTCAACTGCTTTTATTTTCTGTATTGGGCAAAGTCCAGCAACAGATTTTGTTTTCTCACTTCGGGAACTGGTTTGTGCATTATTGTTGCTGATAGCAGGTGGCTTGATGAAAGATGGTACTAGTAAATTCTCTTTCTTTTCGCTGTGGAGAAGGCGGTGATGGTTCTTCGTACATTTGTCACACGATGTTCCGTCGGCCTTTTGACAATCGTTGGTATGGTGTAGTCTAAGGCACTTGCGACAACGTTTGTTCTGCTTGACAATATCCCAGCGTTGACTTACTGTTAAGCTCTGGAAGATGGTACAGGTTTGCAGTAGATGTTTTGTAGGGCATCCGAGTATACAGTCGTCGTCTGCGAAGGCTTGGGTGCTGTCAACGGCGTGACTGTCTGACCTTCGGTAAAATATGGATCGTTTCTGTTTATCTGCCTTGTCGTCGTCAGCGTTGTTGTCGTCGCGCTTCCCCCTTGATCGGAGGTTTGCCTCTTGATGAAGCCATTCAATCAGCGTCATGACAGTTTCTGGCTTGCGCTGTCTTTGCATCTCGCGGCCGTACTCTACGTTATCTCTGGGATCCAGTTTTGAAAGAAGCTGGGACTTGAAAAATGGTGACTCTGTAGATTTCGTTACTGAGCAGTCATTGTCTTCCATGTCGTTGACGTACCTGCGTACTGTGGTGCTAAAACTCATCAGAGATTTCGAGTCTCTCTTGATGGCTTTAAGATCATTTATCTCGGTTAAGAGACTGTCCATAAGTTTTCTTTTGTCTTCAAATTCGACATCTAGGATGCTCCAAGCTTGAGTGATACTTTTGCAGGTTGTGACTTGATCTGACCACCAGCCCTTTGGCATGGCTTTCCGGAAGCGTTGTAGCTGCTCTTCTTCGTCTTGTTTGTATTTCGTCATCCAGTGGTTGAATTCTTTCTTAAACGTTGCGTAAGATCTGCGGGTTCCATCCCATGACGGGACAGACAGTCTTTCTAGACCACTGGGATTGGATTTCACTTCTAGGGATTTTGCCATCTTTGTAACTGCTGCTGTCATGGCCTCCAGAGATCCTGCGTTGTCAAACTGTTTTGCGCCTTCTTGTTTTGGTGTACTGCATTCGTTTTCGTACAGCGCGAACTTTTCAGCAATCTGCAAATAGTCGGCCTTTATTTCTTTTCCAAACTTTCTGTTGGCTTGTGATGCTTCGTCTTCTGTAGATGCACCTTCATCTATGAGTCTATCAGCGATATCTTCGAGTTGTTGTTTAACTTTTCTGTATTTAGACTCAACTTGGATAAATATGCGGTTAAGTCTTTCTATTTGTGGTCTTGTTTCATAAATCGTATTAAATTCGTCGAAAAGTTCGTACAGATTATGAGTTGCATTTTGCATCCGTGCAATTAGTGTTCCTGATGCTAATTTTGGCGGCATTTTGCTGCGAAAGTGTTTTACTTCAGATTTTATAAGTATCGTAGCCTCGTTTCCATGCACTCCACGTGCAAGTTGTCTTTCTAATGGAAGGCTTTACTCAAATTACAAGTACGAAATGGTTTAATTTGTACAAAAGACAAAATGTGTTTATTGGCGATTCTAAAATCAGATAAAATAGGTTGTTCGTACCTTCAAATAATTCAAATGGTTTCTCTGTCGGTCTGAATGAGTTAAAAGTTAATAGTTTGTTAACTTGATTGATTTTGCTTAATCGGTCTTGCTCGAGTCTTGCTGTGCTTGAAGCTGTACTCCAAAATGTTCCTTCACTAACTTCCAAACGTCCTTATGTCCAACAATGTAAGTCTGTATAATTGTTTAAGAAGTCTTTTGGTTTTTTTTTTTTTAGTCCTTTAGAGCTCCAATGATGCTAAGTTTTGGTCGAGTGATGGCTGTAGAGCGACTTGTCTTTGCCTTGTTGACCTTGGTAATCGTCAGGTTCGTGAAGTTTTCTTTAGGAATTTTTGACTGTTTTCGCTCCCTCGTCGTGGGTCGCTACTTATGAATGAAAACACACGATTTTCCTTCTCTAGAATATCTTTAATTCTTGTACTAATTCCTCAATATCTGGGACTGTCGAGCGTGTCGAGCGTGACCCTTACATGTGTATTGGCAATAGTCAACTGTGGGATATAAACGCTAATTCAACTAAAAATCACTTAAGATTAAATCATTATAAGTATAACTACTTACAAATTCGTTTGAGATAACTAGAGAAGTGTTTTGAATGTTTTGTCTTGCTATTACGCTTTTGAACAATATTATATTGAGTCCTTGTGATCCGGTGTGCGAATGATTCCACAACAACTGAAATACAATCGCTCCTATCTAAATATATATCAGCACGTGTGCTATAAATCGTCAGGTAAATCATTAATCAAGTTGAGAGAGCGTAACATGAACGATCTTATCGGAAAGGGATACGCGGAGAAAGTTCCCCAAGAAGATGGAGACGAAGAAGACAAGGTGTGGTATATACCGCATCATGCGGTATACAACCCTCAAAAACCCGACAAAGTTCGCGTGGTTTTTGACTGCAGCGCAAAGTATAACGGTCATTCTTTGAACGAACACTTGTTGCAAGGCCCAGATATGACCAATGGTCTGGTAGGAGTCTTATGTCGATTCAGACAGGAACAGGTTGCATTTTCCTGCGATATAGAATCAATGTTTCACCAATTCAGAGTAGACGAGCACCATCGAAACTTCTTAAGATTCCTCTGGTGGGAGGACGGAGATACCACCAAGGAACCAGCAACGTACAGAATGACTGTGCACCTATTCGGTGCAGCGTCTTCCCCCGGGTGTGCCAACTACGGATTGAAGAAAACGGCAGATGATTACGAGGAAGAGATCGGTAGTGAAGCTGCCAACTTCATTAGAAGAAATTTCTACGTGGACGACGGGTTGAAGTCTGTAGCTAGAGAGGACGAAGCAATAAAGCTAATTCAAGATAGTCAGTTGATGTGCGCAAAGGGCGGCCTACGACTTCACAAGTTCACCTCCAACTCAAAGAGGGTAATACAGTCAGTGTTGCCTGCGGATAGGTCAAAGGAACTGAAGGAACTAGACCTACTTAATGACACGCTGCCAGTAGAACGTACTCTGGGACTTCACTGGTGCGTGGAGACAGACACTTTTCAGTTCAGGATAATACTTCAAGACAGACCTCTCACGCGCAGGGGAATACTCGCTACGGTGAGTTCCGTTTATGACCCCCTCGGGTTTGTCGCACCAGTACTGTTGGTAGGAAGACAGATCCTCCAAGAGCTGTGCAAGGAGAAATCTGATTGGGACGATCCCGTTCCTGAGACGCTGCGCGTTCGATGGGAAGGGTGGAGGAGAGATCTAACGACGCTGAAAGACCTCAAGATCCAACGTTGTTACAGACCAGCAGACTTTGGAGAAATAAAGAGCATCGAATTACACCATTTTTCGGATGCCAGCTACTCGGGATACGGTCAATGCTCCTACCTGCGATTGGTCAACGAGAACGACGAAGTCCATTGCTCGTTTATAATGGGCAAGGCGCGAGTCATCCCTCTAAAACCCATGACTATACCACGACTGGAGCTGACAGCGGCATTGACATCTGTAAGAATCAGTACTAAACTACAAGAAGAGCTCGAATACAGTAACATTACAGAATTCTACTGGACAGACAGTCAAGTGGTTTTAGGGTACATTCGCAACGACGCACGGCGATTTCACGTATTCGTCTCAAACAGAGTACAGCAAATCAGAGACCATAGTTCTCCCGACCAATGGAGCTATGTACGTACAAACGAGAATCCAGCGGACGCCGCCTCACGGGGTATCACCGCCCGGGAACTAGTTCATGATTCAAGATGGTTGACAGGACCTAACTTCCTGTGGAAGGCACAGGTCAAGCCTCTAGAGGAACAAGCAGAAGTCACCCCCGTACTCTCTGACGACGACCCAGAAGTAAAGAAGGAGTCGCATGTCTTCTCAACATCGACAAAGGAGGTCATGAAATTTGCGACGATCCTCGAACGTCTAGAAAGATTCTCTAGCTGGCACAAGGCTAAAACTGCAGTGGCGTTGTGCCTGAGATACATCAACAAGTTGCGCGACAAGGCAAGTGGTAAGAACGATAAACAAACCCCACAGTTTGCAGAGCGTACGTTTAAGAAGATAGACCAGTCGCTGACAGTTGAAGAGCTGCGTCAAGCTGAAAACAAGATTATCAAGCTTGTGCAAGTGACAGCTTATTCAAACGAGCTGCGAGTTCTACGCTCACTTAAGGTGACCGACGCCGAGACGACGAGAGAGAAGGCAAGAAGGCGAAACAAATCCATGAAGAAATGCAGTCAGTTATAGCGACTAGATCCTTTCGTAGACGCCGATGGAATCTTGAGAGTCGGCGGTCGCATCCGGCGCTCAAATGTATCCAACGAACTCAAGCATCCTATTATCCTGCCACGAAAGGGACATGTTACACAGCTAGTAATCAGACACCACCACGAGATAGTCGAACACCAAGGCCGAGGAATCACGATGAACCAGATACGAGCTACAGGCGTATGGATTATCGGTGGGAATTCTGCCGTAGCGCAGTACCTTTACAGATGCGTAAAATGCCGTAAACTTCGTAGTAGCGTACAAGAACAGCGAATGGCCGACCTGCCTACGGATAGGGTAGAACCCTCACCCCCGTTTACCTTTTGCGCGGTAGACTATTTCGGTCCGTGGACAATAAAGGAAAGGCGCAAGGAAATGAAGCGTTACGGAGTATTATTTACTTGTATGGCATCACGCGCAGTCCACCTCGAGACCGCCAACGCATTGGATACAGACGCGTTCATAAACGCATTGCGCCGCTTTATCGCCAGACGAGGGCCTGTCAGACAAATAAGGTCCGACCAAGGAACTAATTTTGTTGGGGCTAAATGAGAGCTAAAGGACGCCCTCGAGGAAATGGATCAGTCTAAGATCCACCGGTTCTTGCTAGAGAAAGGCTGTGACTGGACAAGTTTTAAGATGAACGTACCCGCAGCCAGCCATATGGGCGGAGCCTGGGAGAGGCAGATAAGGACAACCCGCAACGTTCTCAACTCAATGCTCGAGAACTCTGGACAATAGCTAGACGACGAGTCCTTAAGAACTTTCCTTTGTGAAGCTGAGGCCATCATAAACTGCAGACCATTAACAACAGACACAGTTGGATCGCCAGACTCACTAGAACCCCTTACACCGAATCATTTGCTGACGTCCAAGTCAAGACTGGTATTACCGCCACCGTGAGAGTTCCAGCGTGCCGACATGTACCTTAAACGCAGATGGCGCAGAGTACAGTTTCTTGCAAATGAGTTTTGGAATCGCTGGAAGGGGGAATTCCTCCAGTCACTCCAGCAAAGGCAGAAGTGGACTCGTCCCCGACGAAACCTGAGAGTTAATGACGTCGTCATTATAAAGGACGAAGGCATACCCCGTAACCAGTGGCGACTGGGTAGAGTGGAAGAAACGTATCCTGATGAAGAAGGAACAGTAAGGAAGGTCCGACTGGCAGTTGGAAATGCAAGTACCGAAGGACCCAACAGAAAGGCAAGGACGTTGGAGGGACCCGTGCAGAAACTGGTGCTGTTGGTTGCCCAGGAAGAATAGAAGATGACGATTCCCCGACGAGGAGCCTTATCGATGGACTATAAACGTTTAAAGATTGAGTTTAGATAAAGAATGAACTTTAGTTTGAACAGTTTTCACGTTTGATTGATTGTAAATACCAGTAGGGTATTTAGAGGAGCCATGTAGCTGCATACCGCGACAGTCGTGACGTCATCACCGGCGGACGGCGTGGTTAGAAGCCAACGTCGTTCGACGGTGAGACACACGGTTTTTCTCATCTGTAGTTTAGAACGAAGTTTGGCTCTAATAAAGAACGATGTAAAACGTAAAACGCTTGAATTCAATTATTACAGTCGAACGACGACTTCTAAAAGGAATTTTAGGGAATTTAAACGACATCTAAGTGATTTAACGACCAAAAATTCACCGACCACATGGATTATGCAAACGAAATCAACAGCCTCATTGAGCAAGCCGACGTTCTTCAAGCCTCGTTAGAAGAAGCTATCGAAGGAATAAAGACCAGAAAAAGAACTCAGACTACGAAAGGGAAAGAATTTCGGTTGGATCAGCTAAGGAACAAGTACAGATTAACAGCGAGAGCATGGAAGAGAAGTGTAAACAGAACACGATCAATTGTGTCACACGAGACCGATGTGGAACTCCTGAAGAACGAAGGACGAAATTTGCAGGTAAACATGGACGAATTAACGAAAATAAAGGAAGAATTAGAGAGTATCATAGAATCTGAAGAAGAAAGGATCGATTTACTTAAGGATTATGATGATATTTCGAGAGAAAATTTCGAAATGTTGAAGCACCTGCACGAACAAATGATCGGAATGAATGGAATGCAAGCCCGCGAAAATGAAGATAGAGGCCAGTCAGCCCAGGCGTTGAAATCGGAAAGAGAAGAATTAGAACGAGTGAAACAAAGGACTTTAGAGGAGATCGAGAAACGCAGACAAGAAGTATTGGAAGAAGAAAGAAGAATGAAGGAAAATCTAAAGAAGATTGAAGAGCAGATTGATCTTAAACTGAAATTGATGGAAGAAAAAATGAGCCACCCTGGACAAGAACAGATATCTTCGACACCGACGGAAGGGTGCTGCGAGCAGTACATCGATGAACAAATACAACAGTGTATTGACGATCAGCAAGAAGGAGCAGACTACAGCCGAGTGATCACCAACAGCAGCCCAAGAGCTAAGAGCACTCCAAATCGGCCCTACGGGATTGGCCAAACAGAGCATGCGCCAGACGTACAAGACCATAGAAAGGCAGGAGAAACACACATAAATCCCCACGATCCCCCGTTTGCTTCAGCACGCCCACAAGGAGACCATCATGATCCGCCATTGCATCAGAATGCAAATACAACCTCTGTTAGTGTACCACAGGAAGCCCATTCCTACCCTAAGCAAGGTGAATCCAGTCAAGACTCGACGGTATCCCAAGGTCAGCTGCTGGAAGTGGTCAAACTCTTAGCTGAAAATCAGAGCAGACTCCCTCTTCCGGAGCCTAGCATTTTCTGTGGAGGTCTTCTAGAATATCCGTCCTGGGTTAAGGCCGTCGAGACGCTCGTCGAAGGAAGAGCGACAAGACCTAGAAAACGACTGCACTTTCTATCTAAGTACGTTGGAGGAGAAGCTAAAGAAGTTGTTGATGGATTCCTTCTGCTTGACTCAGAAGACGCCTACCTCTAAGCCAAGGAAATGCTTGCAAAACGCTATGGGGACCCATTTTCTGTTGCATCAGCTTATCGTAAGAAACTCGACGAGTGGCCAAAGATTCATCCAACCGACAGTAAAGGACTAAGGAAGTACGCAGATTGTCTTGTCCAGTGTGAGAAGGCGATGGAGAAGATAAATAACCTAAACGTCCTTAACGATGATCAAGAAAACCGAAGGATAGCATCTAAGCTTCCAAGGTGGTTAATCGACCGGTGGGGACGAACAGTGTACCAGTGGAAAGAGGAGAAAGGAAGGTTCCCACCCTTCTCAGTATTCGTCAAGTTCTTAGTTAGAGAGGCAGACATTGCATGCGACCCCATCATCTCGGTACATGCTATGAGGGGAGACCACGACGAACCCAGACAAGCGTCAAGAGAAATTGGTAAGCCCAACAGATTCAAGTTTGACCGAAGGAAACCAAGCCGTGCAAGCGGCGCCTTTGCTACATCCACGAGTCAAGAAGTCAACATGGGAATGGCAAAGGTTACGTCTAAGGAACAGTCGTGTTTGAATTGCAACGACAGACACGATATCGAAGCGTGTAGTGAATTTCTCGAAAAAACAATCAAGGAAAGAAAGGAGGTAGCGAGGAGAAAGGGACTTTGCTTCAAGTGTTTAGCACGCGGTCACTTGTCCAAGGACTGCAAAACCCCAAGATCGTGTCGAACGTGTAACAAGCCTCACCCGACATCTCTTCACGCTGATTATAAAGGGGACGCTTCAAAAAGAACGAAGTTGATCAAAGCGGCGACAGAGATACTCCAAAGAGAGCTGATGAAATTCAAGTCAGTAAGGCAGATCGCGGCACTTCTCACTGTTTAACGAGAAACGATGAGAAGGGTCAGTATAACTCTATGATTGTACCAGTTTGGCTACACCACAGCGATGAACCTGAACGACGCGAGCTGATCTACGCACTTCTAGATGACCAATCGGACACGACCTTTGTTAAAGAGACGACGTTCAAGAAGCTTGAAGCCTCGGGAATAGAAACGCAATTACTGCTGTCTACGATGCATGCTGAGTCGGAGATGATAACGTGTCAGAAAGTCAAGGGCTTGGTCGTTAGTGATCTTAGCAACCAAATTAGCATCCCTCTACCCAAGGCCTACACGCGGAAGACGGTTCCAGCTAGAAGAAATCAGATCCCCACTCCTGATTCAGCTCGACAATGGCCGCACACATCGAGGATAGCAAACCGGTTAATGCCGTACCGAGACGACGTTGAGATCGCACTACTAATCGGATCAGACTGTACAAGAGCTATTATCCCTCGCGAGATCCTCTCAGGTGATAACAACGAGCCTTACGCACAAAGGACAGATCTCGGCTGGGGGATTATAGGAAACATACGCCCATCTCCTCCCGACGAGGAATGGGATCCCATTGGCGTCAGTCATAGATTAGTAGCACATGAAGTAGTGAACTCTACCACGAGAATTATCAACCCAAACGACAAAAAAACTTGCTTGTTTTCTGTAAAGAACGAAGTAAGGGAGTTGATAAATCCACTGCAAGTCAGAAGGCTACTGGAAGCCGATTTCTTCGAGAAATAGACACGTGGAACGCCCTTGTCTCAAGATAACAGAAAGTTTCTAACAAGGATGGAGGAAAATATTTGGCAAGCACCGGACGGCCATTATCAGATGCCTTTACCGTTTCGAGAATCGGAACCGCGTTTACAGAATAACAAAACCCTCGCCCTGCGTCGACTTAGCAAATTAAAGTCTCGCCTAGAGAATGACAGTAAACAACACAGAGATTATACATCCTTTATGAACTGTTTTCGCTCCCTCGTCGTGGGTCGCTACTTATGAATGAAAACACACGATTTTCCTTTTCTAGAATATCTTTAATTCTTGTACTAATTCCTCAATATCTGGGACTGTCGAGCGTGTCGAGCGTGACCCTTACATGTGTATTGGCAATAGTCAACTGTGGGATATAAACGCTAATTCAACTAAAAATCACTTAAGATTAAATCATTATAAGTATAACTACTTACAAATTCGTTTGAGATAACTAGAGAAGTGTTTTGAATGTTTTGTCTTGCTATTACGCTTTTGAACAATATTATATTGAGTCCTTGTGATCCGGCGTGCGAATGATTCCACAACAACTGAAATACAATCGCTCCTATCTAAATATATATCAGCACGTGTGCTATAAATCGTCAGGTAAATCATTAATCAAGTTGAGAGAGCGTAACATGAACGATCTTATCGGAAAGGGATACGCGGAGAAAGTTCCCCAAGAAGATGGAGACGAAGAAGACAAGGTGTGGTATATACCGCATCATGCGGTATACAACCCTCAAAAACCCGACAAAGTTCGCGTGGTTTTTGACTGCAGCGCAAAGTATAACGGTCATTCTTTGAACGAACACTTGTTGCAAGGCCCAGATATGACCAATGGTCTGGTAGGAGTCTTATGTCGATTCAGACAGGAACAGGTTGCATTTTCCTGCGATATAGAATCAATGTTTCACCAATTCAGAGTAGACGAGCACCATCGAAACTTCTTAAGATTCCTCTGGTGGGAGGACGGAGATACCACCAAGGAACCAGCAACGTACAGAATGACTGTGCACCTATTCGGTGCAGCGTCTTCCCCCGGGTGTGCCAACTACGGATTGAAGAAAACGGCAGATGATTACGAGGAAGAGATCGGTAGTGAAGCTGCCAACTTCATTAGAAGAAATTTCTACGTGGACGACGGGTTGAAGTCTGTAGCTAGAGAGGACGAAGCAATAAAGCTAATTCAAGATAGTCAGTTGATGTGCGCAAAGGGCGGCCTACGACTTCACAAGTTCACCTCCAACTCAAAGAGGGTAATACAGTCAGTGTTGCCTGCGGATAGGTCAAAGGAACTGAAGGAACTAGACCTACTTAATGACACGCTGCCAGTAGAACGTACTCTGGGACTTCACTGGTGCGTGGAGACAGACACTTTTCAGTTCAGGATAATACTTCAAGACAGACCTCTCACGCGCAGGGGAATACTCGCTACGGTGAGTTCCGTTTATGACCCCCTCGGGTTTGTCGCACCAGTACTGTTGGTAGGAAGACAGATCCTCCAAGAGCTGTGCAAGGAGAAATCTGATTGGGACGATCCCGTTCCTGAGACGCTGCGCGTTCGATGGGAAGGGTGGAGGAGAGATCTAACGACGCTGAAAGACCTCAAGATCCAACGTTGTTACAGACCAGCAGACTTTGGAGAAATAAAGAGCATCGAATTACACCATTTTTCGGATGCCAGCTACTCGGGATACGGTCAATGCTCCTACCTGCGATTGGTCAACGAGAACGACGAAGTCCATTGCTCGTTTATAATGGGCAAGGCGCGAGTCATCCCTCTAAAACCCATGACTATACCACGACTGGAGCTGACAGCGGCATTGACATCTGTAAGAATCAGTACTAAACTACAAGAAGAGCTCGAATACAGTAACATTACAGAATTCTACTGGACAGACAGTCAAGTGGTTTTAGGGTACATTCGCAACGACGCACGGCGATTTCACGTATTCGTCTCAAACAGAGTACAGCAAATCAGAGACCATAGTTCTCCCGACCAATGGAGCTATGTACGTACAAACGAGAATCCAGCGGACGCCGCCTCACGGGGTATCACCGCCCGGGAACTAGTTCATGATTCAAGATGGTTGACAGGACCTAACTTCCTGTGGAAGGCACAGGTCAAGCCTCTAGAGGAACAAGCAGAAGTCACCCCCGTACTCTCTGACGACGACCCAGAAGTAAAGAAGGAGTCGCATGTCTTCTCAACATCGACAAAGGAGGTCATGAAATTTGCTACGATCCTCGAACGTCTAGAAAGATTCTCTAGCTGGCACAAGGCTAAAACTGCAGTGGCGTTGTGCCTGAGATACATCAACAAGTTGCGCGACAAGGCAAGTGGTAAGAACGATAAACAAACCCCACAGTTTGCAGAGCGTACGTTTAAGAAGATAGACCAGTCGCTGACAGTTGAAGAGCTGCGTCAAGCTGAAAACAAGATTATCAAGCTTGTGCAAGTGACAGCTTATTCAAACGAGCTGCGAGTTCTACGCTCACTTAAGGTGACCGACGCCGAGACGACGAGAGAGAAGGCAAGAAGGCGAAACAAATCCATGAAGAAATGCAGTCAGTTATAGCGACTAGATCCTTTCGTAGACGCCGATGGAATCTTGAGAGTCGGCGGTCGCATCCGGCGCTCAAATGTATCCAACGAACTCAAGCATCCTATTATCCTGCCACGAAAGGGACATGTTACACAGCTAGTAATCAGACACCACCACGAGATAGTCGAACACCAAGGCCGAGGAATCACGATGAACCAGATACGAGCTACAGGCGTATGGATTATCGGTGGGAATTCTGCCGTAGCGCAGTACCTTTACAGATGCGTAAAATGCCGTAAACTTCGTAGTAGCGTACAAGAACAGCGAATGGCCGACCTGCCTACGGATAGGGTAGAACCCTCACCCCCGTTTACCTTTTGCGCGGTAGACTATTTCGGTCCGTGGACAATAAAGGAAAGGCGCAAGGAAATGAAGCGTTACGGAGTATTATTTACTTGTATGGCATCACGCGCAGTCCACCTCGAGACCGCCAACGCATTGGATACAGACGCGTTCATAAACGCATTGCGCCGCTTTATCGCCAGACGA
This sequence comes from Actinia tenebrosa, assembly GCF_029948245.1. NCBI lineage: Eukaryota > Metazoa > Cnidaria > Anthozoa > Actiniaria > Actiniidae > Actinia > Actinia tenebrosa. Next base: position 2,087,937 of record NW_028292580.1, read on the forward strand.
GGGCCTGTCAGACAAATAAGGTCCGACCAAGGAACTAATTTTGTTGGGGCTAAATGAGAGCTAAAGGACGCCCTCGAGGAAATGGATCAGTCTAAGATCCACCGGTTCTTGCTAGAGAAAGGCTGTGACTGGACAAGTTTTAAGATGAACGTACCCGCAGCCAGCCATATGGGCGGAGCCTGGGAGAGGCAGATAAGGACAACCCGCAACGTTCTCAACTCAATGCTCGAGAACTCTGGACAATAGCTAGACGACGAGTCCTTAAGAACTTTCCTTTGTGAAGCTGAGGCCATCATAAACTGCAGACCATTAACAACAGACACAGTTGGATCGCCAGACTCACTAGAACCCCTTACACCGAATCATTTGCTGACGTCCAAGTCAAGACTGGTATTACCGCCACCGTGAGAGTTCCAGCGTGCCGACATGTACCTTAAACGCAGATGGCGCAGAGTACAGTTTCTTGCAAATGAGTTTTGGAATCGCTGGAAGGGGGAATTCCTCCAGTCACTCCAGCAAAGGCAGAAGTGGACTCGTCCCCGACGAAACCTGAGAGTTAATGACGTCGTCATTATAAAGGACGAAGGCATACCCCGTAACCAGTGGCGACTGGGTAGAGTGGAAGAAACGTATCCTGATGAAGAAGGAACAGTAAGGAAGGTCCGACTGGCAGTTGGAAATGCAAGTACCGAAGGACCCAACAGAAAGGCAAGGACGTTGGAGGGACCCGTGCAGAAACTGGTGCTGTTGGTTGCCCAGGAAGAATAGAAGATGACGATTCCCCGACGAGGAGCCTTATCGATGGACTATAAACGTTTAAAGATTGAGTTTAGATAAAGAATGAACTTTAGTTTGAACAGTTTTCACGTTTGATTGATTGTAAATACCAGTAGGGTATTTAGAGGAGCCATGTAGCTGCATACCGCGACAGTCGTGACGTCATCACCGGCGGACGGCGTGGTTAGAAGCCAACGTCGTTCGACGGTGAGACACACGGTTTTTCTCATCTGTAGTTTAGAACGAAGTTTGGCTCTAATAAAGAACGATGTAAAACGTAAAACGCTTGAATTCAATTATTACACTGTTAAAAGAAATAAAAGATAGTGTGGTTTCTAATAGTCCTAACAGTTTTTTCTGTAGATATTAGTGTGGCTTACCATATGAAATTAATCCACATATAGCTTCAATGATATGAGACTAAATACATCTAGTAATACCAACACGGCGGTCAAACGCAATGCGCATGCTCACAGTCTATGTTGTCGTTTCCAGGAATACACGACTTTTACTATATGTTTAGTAGTGGAAAACCGGCAAAAGTTTTTGAACGTGTTTCAGCCCAAAAAATAAGAAAAATACTTAAAAGATAAGCTTTAAAATTTTACAATTTGCAGGTCTATTCGAGATAAATACATTCTGAGTTTCACACTTAAAGTTAAGCTTTCTCAAGTAAGTTTTTACAGTTTTTCTCGACGTATATTTACGAACGCCGGCTTTACGCTCGATAATACTACGATACGTTTTCTACGCTGTCATGATCTTTCGTCCTCAATTATTTATTCTTTTATTGCTTGTGATAAGTGGGTTTCTTTGTGAAAAAGAATGTGTGAAAAAAGGAAGAACAAGGACAGAACGCATGAAACAGCCTAAATGTTCGGATGAAAAACAGAATCTTCGAAGAGTTGACAGGTTCGTAGCTCGTGCTAGTGGAGTTGCATTTAACTCTTGGATTTGCTTGTACCACCTCTACGAAATCCAAAAAGCTGACAGAGTATGTTCTTGGCCTTCGTCCTGGGGTCATAGTCCAAAGCTCTCTCCTCAGAGAATTCCCGAGCGTCTTCATACACTTTTCGATGAAATTGGGGAAAATATTGAAGCTTACAAGCCAGGAACAAGATGGTGTAACTTGTGCAAAATGAAAGCAGATTCTGTGTTTCAAGGACATAGTGCATTCCAATCCTCCAAGAGAAGGAAGGTACATTTACAGTCTGGAAAAAAACTAATTAATATATGAACTAATTTACCGGTATGCATATAATTATTAGTAAGTCTTCAATGCACAGGGACATTTGGGGAATAAAATAAATATACACACCGGAATGGCTAACAAGACTGGTGGCAAGTTATAGGATGAGTAAGAAGGACTGAATAATGGGATTAAATGTAGATGAACAAATTAATGCATTAGTGCTTTGAAATTAAATGCTATTCATAATACATTTTTCATTAGACAAGCACTATCCAGGAAATGACAGAGAGTCAGGGAACACCAACAAGGACACTTACAAGAGTAAGTCATTCTGATACCTTCAATTCAGTATTGTCCTTCTATGACCCATTTTAAAAGCACTTAATAATAGTTAATTTTTTCTATTCTTTTCTTTACATTTTTTTCCTTACTTTTTGTTTTGTTTCAGATTATGCAGTTTTCTAATTCTCCAGTAGAAATGCTATGCCAGTCAATGGAAAAAGCCAATGAAATTCTAACAAATGATGGTGGGAGCTTTGATGAAATTGCATCGTGTAAAAGAGCACTCTCGTCAATTAAAAGTCACTTCCAGAACCTTTTCACTCGTCTGAAACTACTCTGTGAACAACATGGGATTATCATTGTCCAAGGAATGTCAAATTGGAATGTAATAGACACTTGCTTTGGAACAATACAGATAAACACTCAAGGGGATGTTTTAATAGATAGTTGTGTTTGGGAAAAAATGTCTACAAAGATGGCAAGCACTGGCTCCATTGAAGGTATATATTCAATTTTGTAAAGCAATAAACGTGTGCTCGTATTAGAGTGCTCACACTAAATCCGTGAAACAAATACTAATTTTTATCACTAAGTAGTGATAATTAAACAATAGAAAACAAAGGATTCTGTATGAAATAGTACTAATTAGTACTATTTAATGTTCACGATTTTAGTGCGTGCACTCTATCTTGTCTTATTTGCTAAAGCAATACATCATTATAATATGTAAAAGGTTTAGTGGATTTTGGTCTGGGGTCACTTCCATATAACTTCTACAGTACCCTTCGATGATACAAGATTATTAATTGGTTTAGCTTGCCAGAAACTACAGCCATTGTTGTAGACATATTACCCTAAACAAAGGCTGGGCTGTATTGTGAAAAAGTGTGCACATTGTCCACTTTGAATATATTAAAATATGAAACTTTGGAAATTGCACAAATGATAATTCATAATAACTTGAATTGGTTGTCACTGGCTTGATATTGCATACACTGATGAAGGTCATATTTTGGGCTGAAAGGTCTGTAAGTTTCAACAATAAAATATCAGTCCAGTGACAACCAAATTAAGTTATTATAAAGCATGGCAATCTCCATGAATATGCATAACTCTATTAACATAATTATGATGTTCCACAGATAACTCATTTGACAATCTGGTAGCACAGTTTCAGCTTAGCCTTTATCACCACTACACCTTAGAAGAAGGACTACCATTATATAATCCAGTGCTGATGCGTGATTTTGCAGAAGAAAATGCACCTGGACTATACGACATGATCTTCAAAGCTATTTCTAGGTCTGACAGTAGGCGGACTAAAGAGCATGACGAGTTACAACACCAACGTACTGTGGTTATTCTTCATACTCTTGCATATTTCAGGTACAGTATGTGTTGACTATTAAGAATTGTACAGTGATTTCAAATGTTGTAATCTGTAGTCCATTCATCATCATCATCATTTCTTGGTAGATCTCAAAAGACATCCCAATTCCAAAAAGACTCTGGACTGTATCTACATCATCAAGGTGCCTCCAGATCTGCAATGAACAGTGGTCCTGTACTAGGGTATAGCATTGTTCCTAGGACACATGATAGGCATTCTTCACAAATAAGAGCAAAACATCCAGAAGATTTGGCAACAAGATTACAGACAGCATTAACTGTATGTCCAAAACACTTTTCAATCATTTGTTCCTTTTGATAGTTGGTGATTACATTTTCTATTTACTCATGTAGGATAGTCAACTTGTGATCAACCTTTTAGATGACTTCCACAACATTTACACCATCCAGCTTCCAACAAGTGTTAAACTGTCATCTGCAGTCCACATGGCATCAAGCTTGGTGGATATCCACAAATCTGTAAATGCCTGCTGCTAAATCCCGTACTGTGTCGTACCGCAACATCCGTTCTATTGATTTTGACGCTTTTCGTCATGATATTGCTGATTCGTCGTTATGTAAATCTCCTGTAGCTGATTTGTCTGGTTTATGTCTTCAATATGATTCTTTGCTGTCCAATATTCTTAATAAACATGCTCCACTTCGTACTAAAACCATATCGTCTCGTCCACGTGCACCCTGGTACAATGACGTAATCCGTGTAAACAAAACAAAAAGACGAAGACTTGAAAGACGCTGGCGTAAAACTAATCTGTCTGTTGACCGTGAACTTTATGTCGCTCAATGTAATGTCGTTAAAGAACTGATTTTTTCCTCCAAGATGTCTTATTACTCTAAAACTTATTGATGGACTCTGACTGTGACAATAAAATACTATTCTCTACTGTTGATAAACTTCTCCATCGCTCTGCTGAACCACAACTACCGTCTGCTCCTTCGCCTGAAGTTCTGGCAAATATGTTTGTGAATTTCTACAACGATAAAATTACGAACATCAGAGATGAGTTGTCATCCCGAATCCCCTCTGATCCTAATGTCTTTGATGAGCTCGATCTGCCGTCTCAAAATTGTACTCTTGATTCTTTTTTGCCTGTGTCTGCTGAAGATTTATCCGTCATGTGTAAGAAGCTGTTGTCCAAGTCGTGTAGCCTCGATCCCATTCCTGCTGACCTATTACGTCATAATCTTTGTTTGTTGTTGCCCGTAATCTGTAACATCGTCAATCAATCGCTCTTATCTGGTACTGTTCCGTTTTGTTTTAAAACTGCAGTTCTTCGTAGCCTGTTTAAAAAACCTTCCTTAAATAAAGAAATTCTTGCCAACTATCGCCCTATTTCAAATTTAAAAATGGTCTCTAAGGTAATAGAGAAAGCTGTTGCAGTGCAACTCGACAACTACTTCTCAGCTAACTCCCTTCACGAGCCATTTCAATCTGGATATAAACGTAATCACAGTTGTGAGTCTGCTCTTCTTCGTGTTTGTAATGACATTCTTCAGTCCCTGGATAAACGTAACTGTGTTGCTATGTTGTTGCTTGATTTGTCTGCCGCCTTTGACACCGTCGACCACACTATTCTCCTACAACGTCTTCGCTCCAAATTTGGCATCTGTGGTTCTGCTCTCCAATGGTTTAAATCTTACCTGTCCGACCGCTACCAATTTGTTTCTGTTGATGGTGTATCCTCCAATTCTCTTCCTCTTAATTGTGGTGTTCCTCAAGGCTCTGTGCTTGGTCCTCTTCTTTATATTCTGTATACGTCTCCGGTTGCTGATATCCTTCGAAAGCACAAGATGTCTTTCCACCTGTATGCTGATGATTCACAAATTTACATCCCTTTCTCCTGTAATGATGACCTGTCTTTTAAAGAAACTATGAAGCACATCAATGATTGTTTATCTGAAATTGATTCTTGGATGACCCTCAATAAGTTGAAATTAAACAAGAGAAAAACAGAATTTCTCATCTTCTCTTCCTTGAACAATCCTCAACACTGTAGTCAAAATCTTCTTTTTGGTCCTGATGAAATTGTCCCCTCTACTCAAGCTAGAAATATTGGTGTCACATTTGATTCTGCTCTCACCATGGTGCCTCATATAAAGAACACCTGCAAAACTGCCTTCTTTCATCTTCGTAACATTGCTAAACTTCGTAAATATCTCTCCGTAAAGTCCACTGAAATTCTTGTTCATGCTTTCATAACTTCAAAACTTCACAATTATAACTCTATTTTATTTGGCCTTCCGAAATACCTCATTAACCGTCTTCAATCTGTACAAAATGCATCTGCCCGCCTTGTAACTCTAACCAAGAAACGCGATCACATTACTCCTATTCTCATCAACCTGCACTGGCTTCCTATTGAATATCGAATAAAGTTTAAAATTCTCCTACTAACCTTCAAAGCTCTATATGGCTCTGCTCCTATGTACATTCAAGAATTAATAAATAGATATTTGTAGTATCCATAGCAACTAATCATGTATGATAATTAGCTAAGTTGTGAATAATAAATAGGTGATCTAGATATGGCGTCGAGTCACTACATATGGCGACGAGTCGGGATCTAAAAACGCCGAAAAGGAAGCAGAAACCAAGAAAAAGGGAAAAGAAATCAACTCAAGAGAAAGAAAATCAACTCAAGATAAACTAGGATCCGACCAGTAAAGAAGAAACAGCAGCGAAAGAAGAAAAAATCAGAAGAGTCATTCGAGCACGTGCAGAGAAACATGTCCGACAACGACGAAGACCCGACAGAACCACCAGCAGCAGAAAAAACAGAGATAAAAGTATTTACAACAACAAAAGCACTAAGTATTGAAAAGTTCAAAAACCCAGAGAATAGATTAGAAACGGGTAGAGCTTGGGAAGAATGGTTAGAGGATTTCGAGGAAGAAATATCCTACTTAGAAATTGAAAAGGTCAAAGACAAGGTCAGCGCTTTGAAAATTTACGGCGGACCAGAAATCAAGAAACTTGCTCGAAACCTACCAGAACCGATAGGAGAAGAAATCGAGGACGACTACGAGAAACTCAAGAGGAAATTAAACAACCATTTTCTACCTAGGAAGAACAAACACCATGCGAGATACACATTTAGCAAGGAGAGAATGGAATCCAACGAGACAATTGTCAATTACGCCGCAAGGATAAGAGAGAAAGCAAAGGATTGCGAATTCGGAGACCAACTCGACGAGCGTATCCTAGAACATCTGATCCAAACAGTGTCGAACGAAGACCTTATTAAAGAATGCATTAGAAAGAGATGGAATCTGGATCGATTCATAGACGAAGCAAGCCAACGCGAAGACATCAGCCAACGAGTGAAAGACATGAAAACCGAACACAAGGTGGCGAGACTAAATCGTGGCAAACCACCAACCAAACCACGACAACAAAATAGAAGATCACAGCAAAGACCAAATAACCAGCAAGCAAGAAGACAACAACAAGCTAAACCCGGAGGATATAACAACACCGAAAAACCGTGTTACTACTGTGGCAACGCAGGAACACACAAACCAGGTAAAGACTGTCCAGCATACGGGAAGCAGTGTTTAAAATGCGGAAAATACAACCACTTCGCGAAATGCTGTAACAAAACACAGAGACAAGAAAAAGAGAATAGTAGAACCGCGAGACCCCAGAGACAAGTGAAAAAGACCGCAGAATCCAGCAGTGAATCCGACGAGGAATTCCTACAGCAAACAGCCAGCCACATTGACCAGAGAGCCAAAAGCGTGAGATCAGGAGGAAAGACGAACACCATGCGATTAAGAATAGCAGACCTAGACACAGACATGGAGCCCGACAGTGGAGCTAGCGCTAACATAATGGACGAGTACCAATTCAGAGCACTCAAGCACAGATCTCAAGAGATACAGGAACTATTTCCAAGTGAAGAAAGAGTAAGAACCTTACAGAGCAAGCTAGAGGTCAAAGGAGAATTTCCAGTAACGCTGAGAAACAAGACCAGAGGAGTGAAGACGAAATTCCTAGTGATAAAGGGGAAGATGGACTCACCACCACTCATAAGCAAGAAGACACTACTAGACCTAGGAATGCTCAGAATTGAACCAGACGGAATACTAAAAGAACCCAACGACCTGAGAATCAAGACCGTTAGCACAACCTCAGACGACATCGAGAGACTCCTGACAGAGTTCGACGACGTATTCCAAGGAATCGGATGCTTCAAAGAGAAAGATACGGGAGAGATCATGCAGGCCAAGCTTGAGATGGACCCAGACGCGACACCCATAGCACAGAAACCGAGAAACGTACCCTATCACCTGCAGAAACCCCTGAAGAAATGGCTAGACGAAGGGATAGAGAAAGAGATATTCGAGAAAGTCACACCCGGCGAAGCGATAACTTGGTGTCCAGCCCTTGTTGTGCAGCCCAAACCAAAGTTTTCAGAGACCAAGAAAGATGAGCTAGAGCCACACATGATAAGAGCCAGCATTGACATGAGGATCCCCAACGAATCCATGAAAAGAAGCAGATGTGTACAAGCACCGAGAATCGATGACTTCATATACCATCTCCATGATTGCAAAATATTCTCGAAGCTCGACCTCAAACAGGGATACCATCGGGTGACACTGGACCCAGAGACGAGAAAAGTAGCGACATTTAGTACAGCATGGGGGAATTATCGACCACGAAGACTGATTTTTGGAGCCAAATCTTCTCAAGACGTTTTCGATGAAGCGATGTTCAAAGTATTTGGAGACATCCCGCACTGCCTCAACCAACGAGACGATATTCTGCTAGGGGGAAAAGATAAAGAGGAGCACAAAGAAATTCTGCAAACAGTACTACAAAGAGCCAGAGATCATGGAATCACGTTCAACAGAGAGAAGTGCGAATTCGGAAAAGAGGAAATCGAATTCTTCGGTCACGTGTTTACCAAGAACGGACTGAGACCATCCCCTGACAAAGTCAGAGCGATCAAAGAGTGCGAAGCACCCAAGAGCAAAGAAGAAGTAAGAAGTTTCCTCGGGATGGCCAGATACTTAGACAACTTTATTGAAGACTACGCAAGCATCGCATCACCACTCCACCGACTGACGAGAAGAGAAGTCAAGTTCCAGTGTGGAAAGAAAGAACAGAAGGCATTCCATACAATACAAAACAGCCTATCTGACAAGAAGACAATGGCGTACTTCGACCCAGACAGACAAATTATCCTGAGAACAGAGGCAAGCTTCAACGAGGGTTTATCTGCAGCTCTACTTCAGAAGACAGAAAGAGGTATGCAGCCGGTACACTTCATAAGCCGCACAATGACAGATGCTGAAAGAAAATACAGCCAGACAGCGAAAGACGCACTCGCTATCAAGTGGGCCAAAGATCGACTAAGAGTGTACTTACTGGGAGCGCCAAGGTTCACAATCATCACAGCACATAAACCACTATTACCACTATTCAACAAGACAAAGACCAATATGCCTCCAAGGATTGAGAAGTGGGTTATGCAGATGCAAGATGTAGACTATGAACTGATCTATGAACCCGGAAAGGACGAAGCCGACCCATTAGACTACCTCTCCAGGCATCTATTACCCGAGACAGAAGACGACGGCACCGAGAAGATCATCAAATAGACTGTAGAAGCAGAGCATTCAGTAGTTCTGGAAAGGATAAGAGAAGAGACACTGAAAGACAAGACATTGCAGAAACTATCTCAGAGGATAGCGAAAGGTGACTGGGAGAAATTCCGAAAAGACAGAGACATAGAACTCTACACACACATAAAGCAAGAACTATCAACAGCGGAAGGATTGATCTTTAGAGAGGAAAGAATTGTACTACCAGAGAATCTTCAAAGAAAAGTAGTGAAGATAGGACACAGTCTAGGACACCTTGGGAAGACAAAGACAAAGAGAATGTTAAGAGAGAAGTATTGGTTCCCGTATATGAATCACATGATAGACAACGCTATTGACCAATGTTACGAGTGCCAGGTTGCAACGAAAGACAAACAAACAGAACCAATCAAGGCTTCAAGTATTCCAGACAAGCCCTGGGACACTGTATCACTGGATCATGGCGGACCCTATCCTGACGGACACTACAACCTAGTCATTATTGACAAAAGAACAAGATACCCTGTCGTAGAAAGAGTATCATCAACTTCTTTCACAACCAACAAAGAGAGGTTGAAACATGTATTTCGACATACGGGACACCAAGGAGGATAGAAAGCGACAATGACCACCATTCAACTCAAGAGACTTTGAAGACTTCGCAAGAAAAGAGGGATTTCGGCATCACAAGGTAACACCATCACACCCTAGAGCGAATAGAGAAGCTGAAAGGTTTATGCAGATGCTGAATAAAACAGAACAAATAGCGCACCTACAAGGCAAAGATAAACTAGAAAGTCAGAACGCAATTCATGACATGCTCACCGCATACAGGTCAACTCCACATCCAGCAACAGCAGTATCACCCTACGAGGCGATGAGGGGAGTAGCTGTAAGAACGAAGCTCGATTACATAGCACCCAACAAACAGACATCAGAAGAAGACGAACAGATAAACAAGAACGACGCAAGATACAAGGAGAAGATGAAAGTGCAGAGAGAAAACAATCGAACAAAGGAAAAGAGACTGCTACTCGGAGACTACGTGTTAGTCAAACAAGAGACGAAAAACAAATGGAGCACACCATATGAACCCACATTCTATACAATCTGCGATATTCAAGGATCCAAGATAACAGCAAGAAGAACAACAGATGGACGCACAGTTTGTCGGGACGCAAGTTACTTCAAACTAGTCAACACTGTCATCAACACAGCAGATGAAACAGAAACGGTTGGACCAAGCCAGGAAGAACCGAAGGAGACAACAGACACCAAGCAGGAAGACCCTAGAGAGAGAATTCTGAGGGAAACCAAAAGTCATGAGGATCGGAAGAAACCACCGAACAACGAAGAGAAACAAGCGGAGCTGAAGGAGAAATCATCAAAGATGACTCAAGTTAAACTAGGAGAAAACCGAAGAGCGAGTGGAAAGAGAAAAACCACAAGATGAAGGAGAGAAAGCAAGCCGACCAAGAAGGGAAAGACGAAGACCCAAGAAGTTTGAAGACTACTATATGTACCCTTTGGGATAGAGGACATGGAACATTGTTATAGTTGAGTTTTATTGTACTTGAACATGAAAAAAAAAAAAAAAAAAAAAAAGATAACAGTATTTAGCAATGATAATAATTAGGTTATATAATTCAGTAATCATACGAAAGACACATGGACATTTGGAAGAAAGGGAGAGATGTAGTATCCATAGCAACTAATCATGTATGATAATTAGCTAAGTTGTGAATAATAAATAGTTGATCTAGATATGGCGTCGAGTCACTACAATATTGTCCTGCTCGTAATCTCCGTTCGTCGTCTCAAGTATTGCTGTCTGTAAAACCGTATAATCTAAAGTGTTATGGTTATCGTTCATTCACCGTTGCCACTCCTGTGTTGTGGAACTCTCTGCCTAATCCTATGAGGAACAATACCTCTCTTGAATCTTTTAAAACTGAACTTAAGACTTATTTATTTAAACTTGCTTATGATTTGTAATCTATGTTTGTATCGTATTTATTTATTATTTTTTACAGCGCCTAGAACCGGCTTGTATAGGCGCTTTACAAGCCTCTTTATATCATTATTATTATTATTATTATTAAATGCCATTCCATTCACGAGTACTACAAACAGGCACAGTCTCGTTGAGGTGAAGTTAAATGGAAGTTCTCATTTCTGCAGAGGTGGAATTGTACTACGATATGTCATTGATCCATTAAAAGATTGCATTTCTTCCTTGAAAAACACATATTTGGAAACCTTGCCACAAGATTTGAAATTGATATCTCCAAACAACCTGAGAAAACAAATCAAAGAATTCAGGTAAGTTATTTAGTGTTTATATATATATACACTGTATATATATCATATATATATATATATATATATATATATATATATATATATATATATGTATTCTGATTATGTAATGATTCTATGCAATTACTACATAATTGTAGATGCAAGATTTGTGCCAAATGTTTTAAGAATGTTCTGTAAATTTTCCTCTTTATTCTACAATCTCCCTTCTCTGGTCCAACATTGAGAAAGAAAGAGATTAGAAATTAATTATTTATTTGTTCTAGGGTTTACTCTGAAACATCTCACGATGATCTACAAACAATAGATTCATGTTTATTGATTGACGAGTTTGAGCATCAATTGAAGAGCATGGAAAATTATAAGGAAGCCATTCAACATTGCCTTTCTTCGTGTCCTCAATTAGTTCAATATCTCCATTCCTTTGTTGTTCCAATGCCTGGTGACTGGCCAACATGGTACGTGTACTTCACCAAGAAAATAATATCACCAGAAGAAAATGAATCTTCTCCAGTACTGTCATTCATTCCTGAGCAAGGGCCTTTTCATGTCTCACTGAATATGAATGAAGATGTGATCAAAGAATACCACTTTTTCTTTTCTGATATCTATGAAAAAGTGTTTGAAACACAGATGCCAAGGAAACTGAAACCTTTAAGAGCTTATGTCCTCCTAGTGGCTGTTTACTTTGGTTGGCTTCATATCCGCCAGAAGGTGATGTCAAAATTTAAAATTTGCAAAGATTTGGAATATGTCTGCATACTGCACATTCTTGAAGAAGTTGTACCCATGGCACTTTTCCACTATCCTGTTTTATTTAGATCAGGAAACCTTGACAATTACATTCCTTTGATGGTACGCATAACTATTCTGTTTATTATATGGGAACGTCACCATTATGACAGGGCCACGTTGTCAATGTTAAGTGACCTATACCATCAGAAACTTAATTTTCCAGAATACCACAGGCTAAAGCAAAATTTTCTCTCTGTGATAACTGAGAAAAAGGTTGAAATATGGCATTCTGTACTGAGATCAGTCATCCTACCACAGAATAATGCTAATGAAATAAGGAATGCAGCAATCTCCATTGCCCAATCCAAGTCCAATAAAACCTTTTACCAATCATTTACAAGACCATATAAAAGAGGCATGTGTGATCAAGACTTCAGACTAATCAGTGGAAAAACAGCAGAACACCTCCTTGAATTATTCAAAAATATTGCTGGTAATATAGGAAACTCAAAACAGGTATAGTCTGATAGTACTGTCTTTATCTACATTGGATAATTCCTATTAAATGTTAGGGGAAATTAATAAAAAGAAATATAAAACATATAAACATGTGCTGTGGTATAAGCACTCTGGGAGATACAGAGAACTTGGAAAGCAAAAGATTACTCAGCTAGCTATGCATACTTATGTGTAAAACAATACATAGACATAGGTGCATATCATTTTTAAATTCCTACATATTTTGTCATTCTAGATTCCAAGAGAGACGAACAAGAAAGGAACAAGATACAAAGGAAAAGCCAATTATCATCTGACTTCCTTTAACACTACAGTAAAATCAACTGCTTTACCTCTGGCCTATAAATCTGAGGACAAGAGAAAACCAGTCAACCCAAGTCTTTTACCCGACATCAGCAAATTTTGTGACAGTCAACATTGTAACATTCAAAATCATCAAAACGTACAACGCATGGCTTGTGGCCATACCTACCATGCTGAATGCTGTGAAAGATGCATAAATTGTGAAGCTTTTCTAGTACAAACTGCAGGTACACTTTCTGAGGCTTTCAATAAATCCCTCTTGGAAAAGACAAAAGAGTCATCAACAACAAGTACTGCCCAAGAAGAAATAACAGAGGATGACAACGTGAATAATAGTAACAATCAACATGATCCCGAATTTTATGATTCCCCAGAGTTCCAGCAGCAAATTGATTCTGTTCTGGACAGCTTTGTTGTACCACAGCCTGATCAATTTCAACAGCAGTCAGTAAACATTTCTAGTACTACAGCTACTTTATCCAATTCTGCACAACCTCAAGCTGGAAACAATTTCAGGATTCAAATTTCACTGCAAAGAAATAATGGATTTAATTTGTTCTATTTTCCAGAATTTCTATCACAATCTGACTTCAACTACAGGCAAGGTTCTAATGCATGTACATTCATCTCTCTACTACTTTGTAAATCTTTCATGACAAATAGGAACAATCTTCTTTTTAATCCCAATGTCTGTAATCTCCCATCAAGTTGGTTTGGTCAAATGGCTCTTCAAATTGTCAAGGGAAACCAAATTCATGACAGAGTCACAGGTCAACGACCAATTAATTTTTTCAGTAACTGAGGCCATCCCTCATGTCAAACAGCAACTAGGAAATGTTAGTGGAAGAATCTTTTGATTTGGAATACTGTCTACAAAACCCGAATGTGTTACACTCCTCTTTAGGCTTCTACTTGCAAAGATTGACTCATGAACCCAATGTAGCTGCTATCGTGATAATCAATGGCCTAACTGTGTCATTTGTTGGTTCTGGTCAAGGAGTTGTCATCATGGACAGCCATAAACATGGCAATTATGGGGCTTTAGTTGGCCAGTCAGACATTGCTCACACAGAGGAGTTCTTGATTTGGTCAAAACGTATTATCAGCCCACGAATCAGTCTGTGCACCCTGCCGTTCATCTAGTTTCACTGATCATCAATTCCATTCTACTCATTGACAAGAAATAATATTGTCATACCTATGTAAGAGAGCGGAGAGGAACGACTTTCAGAGCACACAGATTGATTTGTGAGCCTATAAAGTTCAGGGTTTTCTTTAAGAGTGACTGTCTGTAACCATCGAGCAAAACGTGGCAAACTTCGAAAAATCGATTTCGCTCATACTTTCAAGTTAGTTAGGGTAATGTATCCTAAGAATCGCTGTATAGTTGGTTTGATCAAATAACGCTTTATTATGGAGAAAAATGGAATTTTTCAAACACTCCCGAAAACGCCGTTCGCGACAGTAAATTTTGACTCAACTTTCGCGGCTGCTGGACAAAAAATAAGCACCACTGGGAATTAAAACAACCCATATTCTTGAAGAACAATCTATTGAGTACGATATGCGTGACTTTGGGATCAATTGTACAATTTTAAGATAACAAAATAATTTTATTCGCTAGACGTGTGTTTAGAGTATCAAAAAATAGGTCTTACAAAAATATTCATTCTGAATGTGCTTAACCTCTCAGTCGCGTGAAACTTCGCTGATTGATTATTCAGATGTTGGTCTTTCTAGTGATGTAAAGAAATCTTTGGGCAAATGATTGTGTGTCACGCAGTATGTCTTCAAACTTTGGTCAAATTACTCATTTCTGACCTCTGGCCGCTTTCTATAACAGACAAGATACTAGTGTTTATAAGTAAAATATAAACTCAAAAACAAGCCTAAAACACTTTTATAGCCTTAGATAATGTAGCTGTTTAAGAATTCTTACCTGGCAAACTCTGAAACCTGGATTTTTATGAATGTTTTTAGACACAACATCGATCTGGTTTCTTTCATTACCGACTCGAACTTGTCAACGGCCGAGTGCCACAGGGAGCCCAACCTTTCTTGTTGTGGTGCAAAACACAGGAAACCCAGATTGATTAAAAAATCGTTTTAATTTGTTTTAATGATGATGCAAACACACACAATAAAAAATTTCACAACTATTCCAGTAAAACTTACTGAATTACATGATAATCTATAATATGAATGACTAATAAAGTGGGGGGAAACCTGCAGTAGAACCTTACTAATCAGTGGTAACAGTTCTAAATTGATTCTAAAGAAGTTGAACCGTATACACTACATGTAATTTTTCTGCTCGGCATGTCATCATAAATGATCACCGGCCTCTAAGGTTCATAATTAGTACCGAACAAATGTATGTGACAGAGGCACCCACGATTTTATTGGAGTAGATGCAGAACATGAAAATCTTTGGAACGTTTTTACGCATCCTTCTTCGGAACAGGTGAACAGCGTGTCATCATCGGTATCGCTGTTTTCCTTGCGGGAATCTGTAGTGGTCTTTGGTTTATATGTCCTACTTTGTCTAGGTATGACATCGCAGAAATCTGGAACCTGGTCATCAGAATACTCCATCTTCCTAAGGGTGGGTAAGGCTAGAGCTGACGATGTCTTCGTTGTTTCAAATTTCGTGTTGGGTATCTTTTTTCCTTTTCCAATGCCGTATGCTCTCCAAACCACAATGTTACGCTTTTTGAAGATAACATCATTGTCAAGGCTTACGCCTTCCCATTTCTCTGTGGGATATGTCCCGGGAATCTATAAACCACACAGTGCTACACTTAGACCACGTACGCCACCATGTGATTCCATAGCGGTTTTCATCTGTACTGCGCTCGTGATGTCATTTCCAGAGTTTAGATAAGTGTGCATGTGATTCTTCAGTACAGCAGCTTTGCGATCGCAAGGACTTTTGCCTCCTTGAGGACCTGAAAAATCCATGCGACGTTCACTTTGTGCTTCCTGGCGAGGTTTTGAACTCCAAGTATGATTACAGAGCTGTGATAACAGGCAGCGTTATCTTGTCTAAAGCTGACGGATTTCAGGTCTGGCATTGCACGTCTCAACTGGAGAATGACGTCAACTATAACTGCTATCACAAACAAGCTATCCTGGTTGCTTTTGTGAACACGTGCACGAGGGTTAGGTTTTGATATTCCTCTTTTGACGATTCAGTCGTGGGTGCCTCTGTCACATACATTTGTTCGGTACTAATTATGAACCTTAGAGGCCGGTGATCATTTATGATGACATGCCGAGCAGAAAAATTGCATGTAGTGTATACGGTTCAACTTCTTTAGAATCAATTTAGAACTGTTACCACTGATTAGTAAGGTTCTACTGCAGGTTTCCCCCCACTTTATTAGTCATTCATATTATAGATTATCATGTAATTCAGTAAGTTTTACTGGAATAGTTGTGAAATTTTTTATTGTGTGTGTTTGCATCATCATTAAAACAAATTAAAACGATTTTTTAATCAATCTGGGTTTCCTGTGTTTTGCACCACAACAAGAAAGGTTGGGCTCCCTGTGGCACTCGGCCGTTGACAAGTTCGAGTCGGTAATGAAAGAAACCAGATCGATGTTGTGTCTAAAAACATTCATAAAAATCCAGGTTTCAGAGTTTGCCAGGTAAGAATTCTGAAACAGCTACATTATCTAAGGCTATAAAAGTGTTTTAGGCTTGTTTTTGAGTTTATATTTTACTTATAAACACTAGTATCTTGTCTGTTATAGAAAGCGGCCAGAGGTCAGAAATGAGTAATTTGACCAAAGTTTGAAGACATACTGCGTGACACACAATCATTTGCCCAAAGATTTCTTTACATCACTAGAAAGACCAACATCTGAATAATCCATCAGCAAAGTTTCACGCGACTGAGAGGTTAAGCACATTCAGAATGAATATTTTTGTAAGACCTATTTTTTGATACTCTAAACACACGTCTAGCGAATAAAATTATTTTGTTATCTTAAAATTGTACCATTGATCCCAAAGTCACGCATATCGTACTCAATAGATTGTTCTTTAAGAATATGGGTTGTTTTAATTCCCAGTATTGCTTATTTTTTGTCCAGCAGCCGCGAAAGTTGAGTCAAAATTTACGGTCGCGAACGGCGTTTTCGGGAGTGTTTGAAAAATTCCATTTTTCTCCATAATAAAGCGTTATTTGATCAAACCAACTATACAGCGATTCTTAGGATACATTACCCTAACTAACTTGAAAGTATGAGCGAAATCGATTTTTCGAAGTTTGCCACGGATTTTGAATTTTGCTTGATCGTTACAGACAGTCACTCTTAACTTTTTTAATGATAGAGAAGATCATGAACTAGCCGGATAAAATCATGTCATGACGCAAGACGCTGGTAATTTTAGCCGGAGAATTGTGATCAGTTACCAGAGTATTCTGCGATCTGAACAACACCCTGAAAGTTATTAAATAACTGTAGTTCATTGAATCAAGGATGTAAAGTATGCAGATTATTAAAGCTTAAAGTTAAGTACTTAGGAGGAAATAATTTCCAAAAATCTAATGAGATGAGCTAGAAAAATGATGTAAAGATTCGAAAAAGTTGGTCCAGTTTGCGTACGTATATACCAGATGGGAAGCGTATCGCATTAAAAAAATCGTTTGTTCTCATCATTGCCTGCATTTGTACTTACGAAATATATCCTTGATCTTCCGTCTTGGTATGTAGATGTTTGATTCCACGATCTTTGTTCATTAAAGTTGTATATTTGAACGATGAAAATAATTTTCGGCAATAACATGTGCTGTTTCGACCGCCATTTTGTTTTTTAGGCTGACGCGTGCGCAGACGTTTGACCGCGGTGTTAGTAATACCACGTCAGTATAATTAGAACCTAAATTTATGAATGGTAGATTCAGATTGATTGTTTAGCAATTGTAAATTGTTTTTGTCCCATGATGCTCATTATTTCCATTGTTTCCCATGTGTATTATTGATGAGTCTTTTATGAGAATTTTATGATTATTTTGAGAAGAAATTAAAAGACATGAACATTATGAAGGTCATTTGTTATTAATTGCTCCCTGGGTGCTTAAACATCAGCAATAGACATGCTTGTGTGAAGAGATAGTAATGATAATGAAATAAACAACAACAACAGCAGCAGCAATTATGATATAGTAAATATATATAAGGACTTACTTTTTTTTTTCTTTTCTTTTGATGATCTTTGTAAAACAAATATGTATCAACATTGTTGTTTTGTGCCTGATTGTATATTTTTATAGTAAGTAATCACATTTTCAGAAGCATATATTTTCTTTGTGTCTAATGATATCAAAGATATAGCAGATAAAGATGTTGCTCTGCTCAAAGCCACATATGCCATTCCAGGTTGAAATACTTTATTACTCAAATCAATTACACATTTTTGAAGTGTCATGCCTTGTGATTTGTGTATTGTGGTAGCCCAGCATGGTTTTAGTGGAAGTTGGATTCTTTCCCAAATAGTGTTATATTTGCCAAAGAATTTTACTGAAATAGGTAAAATATCAAATGTGTGTTGGTTTTTGTCAGGGTGCTTTTTAATATTATCAAATTGTATTGTTACTGATATTGGTAAATCTGCATCTACATGTTTTTGAGAACTAGCCTTGTTTTCTTTTTCCCAATGAAATTCTATGATTGTGCCCATTGCTCCATTAGTAAGGCCTTGTAATACATCAACATTTCTAATAAGCATAACTCTTGAACCAATAGCTAGTGTTAACGTGTCTAGTAATCCAGATGACTTGCTATCATCTGAATCAATAAGTGAACTGATATCATTATCAAGTTGACTGCTATCATACTGTTTGTTTAGAAGATTGTGATGTGATTGTATGTGATATACAGTACAGCCTGTGTGTGATTGCAATTTGTCTGTCATTTCTTTGTTGTATTCTTCACATTGTTTGTTTGTTGGAAAGAGTTTTAATGCATTATCAAATGAGTTGTCATTTACATGAACATTGATTCTTTCTGATAATTTTTGTATGTCATCTTGTGATGGATTCCCATGTCTTATATTATTGAGTAGTTGTGTATATGTATCATCTTTTGATTGCCTGTGATTAAAATTTAGTATTAGTGGTGTAATGTTGTCATTCCATAGATGAGTAAAATTGGCTGCATTTGAATAAAAAAGGAAAGGAGCACAAACTGGTTTTAATTGGCCTATTTTGAGCCACGTCAAATTATTTAATTCTACCTAGACCGAATGGTTCGTCATTTCCGGTCTTAAGTATAGTCGGTTTGTATAGGGTTACATTCAACCTCGTGTGTAGCCTCAGTTGTATATCTTAGCCTTCGGTGCGGACCCATTTTTATATTTTTATATGGCCACACAGTGAATTATCACTGAGTTACGTCAGCAAGGATGTCGGGTATGACGACCTGACAATTGAAGAATTTGTGGCTGGGTTTACTACTATCATGAGTCTTCCACAAATATCATCGTTAGAAAGTAAAGCTAGGCTTCAACATCTAACCCGACTGATGTACCTGGCCACTCAATATGAATGGAGTGCAGTGCGCGACTTTCATGGCACTGTATTGTTAGAGATCGAACGAGGGGCTCTCACATGGAGCGACTCGTTCTCGGACATGGAGCAACAAGCTCTGATCGGAAAAGTCAAAGCTCGACCCAAAACAAATCGCGATGTCAAGACGGGAAGTGTTTTCTTTTGTAGAGACTTCAACAAAAGTAAATGCCAACACACTACGGACCACTACGGGATGATAAAGGGAGTTCAAAAGTGGGTTCAACACATATGTGCTAAGTGGTGGACTTCAAACAAAAAGATTGAAAAGCACTCTGAGTATTCAGCGGAATGTCCGTTGTTCGCAGCTGAGGCGGCGGGTCCCCTGCCGACGGGAAAATCTTTTCCTGGATGACTCATTCAACTTTATGAACAGGACGTTCAAATTGAACAACAGGACAAATTATTTCAGGACAACTTATTTCAGAACAATTCATTTCAGGACAACATTGATAACGTGAATTCATTTCAGGACGATTCAGTTCAGGACAATTCAGTTCAGGACAACGCTTTTCAGGACAATGTATTTCAGGACAATGTATTTCAGGACAATGTATTTCAGGACAATGTATTTCAGGACAACATTGATAACGTGAATTCATTTCAGGACGATTGAGTTCAGGACAATTCAGTTCAGGACAACGTATTTCATATTTAACATTTCATATTCAACGTATTTCAACGTATTTCGATGCGCACTGCTCTCCTTTGTTTGGCGGGTTTGGAGGCTTGAGAAGTTTATAACCAGGCCTTATTTTTCGTCTGTTGGATTAAACTTCTCATTGTGCCAAACGAAGGAGTGTTGTGTCATTGTTTCATATTAGTTTTGTTTATTGGGGTTCTATGAGTAGAATTGGAAATAGTCCCCGAGTGCTAAAATATTTAAGCCTCCAAATGGTAGTTCTTTCTGAGTAATCTCTGTTAATCGTCTATGCACTTGTTCCAAAACTCTATAACTAACCATACTTATTTCATCAATTATGACTGTTTGCATGTGTTTAAACATAGTTCTTAGTTCTTGTAATGCTTCTCCATTAAGCGGTGTGTATTCTTGTTTGTATTTGTGGTCAATTGGCAACTTGAAAGTTTTGTGAAGTGTCATGCCACCTATGTTATATGCTGCAACTCCAGTTGGTGCTGTTTTTATAACAATTGGTATTTGTGAGTTTGAACTTCTTAAAAAGTATTTGTAAATAACTGATATCAGAAAAGATTTCCCAGTTCCAGCTCCACCAGTCACAAATATAATATGGATTGATTTGAGTTGCCTGGTTTCGACATTGTAATTGTTTTTTTGTATTGTCTGAAATTATGTTGAACACTTGTGCTTGATCATTGCTTAATTCCTTCAATGAATTGGCAAATTCAGAATCAGTCATTGTGTACATTGATAGCAATGTCCACATGTGGTTATCATTGGTGTTGTTACATGTATTTAACAAAGGCTCATTCTCCTCTATGTTATACAAATTTGTATTCGGTGATAAATCAATATTTTCTTTTGATATAATAGTCTGCCAATCATCTTCATTTGTTGAATCGTGCTTCTCAGAATCACTTTGGTGTAAAGTATTTGATAGCAATGAGTCAATCAATGTATTTGTGTTGTCTGACATTAATATTCTTAATTGCTGAACAGCTTTAGTAATTTCATCAGTAAAATTGCCATATTCTTTATACTCAGAATCAAATTGTGACTGCTTGTTTAAAAAGGCCGCTTCAGAATTGTTGTAAGGTTGTAAGAGTTTGCTTTCATCATACCATGGAAGATAAAGAAACAGTAGCTTGTAGTAATATTCATCACCATCAGTTTCTGGTGTCATGTATTGAACTTTGAGACAAGCTGGTCTGGTTCATTTTTTGAAAATTTTGTCTCCTACTTGAAAGCAGAATGATTTTTCTGATATTTTTGTGTTACTTGATACTGCAATAAATGAAGTTGCAAATCTTGCTAGACACATTGCATTAAAGTTTTCATTTTTTGGCCTCTTTGAATAATAATCAGTAATATTATTCAACAATAAGTCCTGGCTATCATGGGGAAGTTCATTAAGCTGTTTTTTGCTTCTTAATATTCTAGATCGTTTTTGTGGAGGCTTGCAGTTAACAGAAACTGTTACTCGGGATGAATCTACAAAAGGTAAACCTGTTATTCGAAAAGCAGCTTCTTGTGCACTTAGCTCACGCTGACTTAAGAATTTCGTTCCAAATTTACTCAGTTGTTGACGGAAAGTTAAGTTACTTTGCTTTATCTCACAGATAACATCTTGTATTGCTTGGCGTAAACGCATTGGTTCTGTTTTACATACATATGAACATGCATAAGATGCTATACCATAAGTACATCCAACAAATTGAATGTCCATGTTGGCTTGCCACAACTGTAAAATGACTGGATTATAAGCATTAACCCAAATATCAGTAGGTTTTCGTCTGGTTTCATAAACATTAGATAATGTTTTTGGATCAACATTAGGTTTTAATTTAGTTGCAGTGGAAGGTTTTCGTGGAAATTTAAAACGGCAGAGTTTTGTCTTTTTTGGGCATGTTGTTGTATGTTTGTGAATTTGAAGCTGTGTTACTAAATCTCTGAGTTCTTTATTGTCATCTGATGGTATCTCAGTACTTACGTATTTATCTAAAAATTTACTGAACTCATTTTGACCTTCGGGTGTTTTTAAATCTGGAGCATCTTTAATCCACAAAAATATATGCAAGTGAGGACTTCCTCTAGACTGAAATTCTACTCGAGCAAAGTAGTCTGTGACTTCACCAAGAGGATTTAATTTTGAATTTCGTATTACATTTTTAAAGAATGACTTCCATCTATGAACAAAGTGTTGTGCAACCAGAACAGGATTGGATCGTACCAAATCAATATTTGACATCTGTGATAATTCTTCATCTGAATAGTCCAACTTAACAAAATTGATTAAGTCTTGCCAGTGATGATCATCAGCACTTAAAGTAAGAAACCATGTTGGTGGCCCCAAACTTCTAAATTTTGCTAAAAGATCAAATAATGTGTTTTTCCAGTATGCTGCTGTTCCGCGAATGCTTTTTATGAATGAATATGAGTTATCATTGATTACAACATTGGAACTGTGATTTTTTAAGTCTGCTGCTTTTATTGTTGACAAATTAATTGTAGAATTTGAGGATTTCATTCTTACAGCAATTGAAATTTGTTCTTGAAGTTTGTGTTGTTCAAATACATTGACAGCCCAAAACAAATATGATAAATCTTTACGCCATCTACTATCTGCAGACATGATTCTATTCTTAAAGTATGATAATACAGAAAGTTTTGCTTCTCTTTCTTCTTTCAGTCCATTGATACCATAAGGAAACAACCAAGGAAAACACATTTCCTCTGCTTTAGGGTGGTTAAATATATTGATAGGTTGAGATTGAATCCTAGGCAGACTTATGACTGGTACTTCATTGAAGTTGTGATTTATGTAATCATTGATCGATATATTTGGTGCAACATAACTACTAGGAATGAACGATACTCTGTTGGTCAATGCAGAACTAACACTGGCATCATAATTATTACACTCGGAAAGAAATGAATAGACATATTGGCTTTTGTCAGAATTCAGTGTTTGTTTAGGAAAGTTTATGTTAATGTCATGATACAACTCATTGTTTGTTTTTAGCCAAAGGAGACTTTCTTCAATTCGTATTTTAGAGACAAGTTTATTTATTTGCTCACTCTGATAATCATGGTTGTTGAAATTTTTTTTTCTGGCATCTTAATTGCAATTGTATTGATGTCTGGGTTGCACGGAAGTTTTTTATGTAACTGACATATATCTATTGGGAAATTTATAACCATTCCATCTTGAGCATACTGACTCCCAGCAGGAAGGCTCACAATAGTCATAAAAGCATGAATTTGGCTAATAAATCTCTTTACCATGAAATTTAAGACTTTTAAACAATTTGGAACTTTACCATCTTCAGTTTTATTCAGAAAACTTGCTTCAGGTATTGAATGCTTCTGGATTCGTTGACAGCATTTATTGCAACGTTCAGCAATTTTGGTTTGTGTTTTTTCAAAAATTAATTGGTGCAGTTTTGAAGTTGATGGTGACAAAAATAGCTGTTTTCCTTTATTTTTAAACAGAAGTTCCCCACAAACAATGCACGACATGAGCTTTGTAATGTTAATGTCGTCATAAAATACTTTCCTTATTTTTTGTAAATTACTAGTGCAACTTGGTTGTGCATGTACACCAACATTTTCTAGCTTTTGGTTTTTGTTATTAAAGCTGCTACACGTATCCTTCAGACTTGATTTTCCATTGTTTAAACCTGTTTCAGATTCTACTTTGTTTTTCTTTGCCTTTCTATAACTTCTTTTTTTGGTTTTCTAGTATTACAATTATACAAATTGTTATGAAATGAAATCATGTTCTCATTTACAAATGATAACTGTGGATTTGTTTGAAATTGGTCTGTTCTTAGTTCAAATAGTGTCATTTGTGAAGCATTTGTACAGGGTACAAAGTGATTTGGCTGCCACATTTGATGGTGACCAACACTGGTATTTGTCCACATGATATGTATTTTATGATTAGGGAAAGCATTCAATCTGGGAAGCAAATCACGATTCATGACGTAGCGTAGAAATGATCGAGTGGGAATTCCTACTTTCATGTCTGGATATATTGATGTAACTTTGCAACGTACAACTGAGCTTAAAGCACAAACATGCCACATTCCAACCCATGAATGTATTACTAGTGAGCTGTTGATACAGTTATTTATAGCTATTCTGCAATTCTCTTTCAGTGTAAAGTCAATATTGTCAAATACTGAAGAATTTGAACATGACGTGACTGCAATAAATGGTATAATTGAATCATCACGTACTCCACATAAGTTTGCTTCATCAAGATACCAGTCAGTGTGTTCTAAAAGCTCAAGAATAGTTCTAACTCTTAGTTCTAAATGATAGTCTTGAGTGCCAAATAACAGTAAGCTAAATGCTCGAAAGCAACAATTTCCATCTCCTATTGTGTTTATAGGTAACAAATGACAAGGAGCATCACTTGGGTATATGGCTTTTGAAACAGTATCAATTATTAGTGTCTGTTTCCTGATAAACCTGGATGGATTATATATGTCTTCAATTGTTTCAGAATTACTATGAGCAACATTTTTTAGAGGAGATATATTGTGCACATTGTAGGTACATGCATTTTGTAACTGTACTAACAAATTTTCCCAGTATGGTATATTCATGTCTACCTTGAGCTTGACATTTTCCAAGAATAGTATTGATCAATCAATGCCTGTAAATGACAGTAATGTAAGCTTTTTAGGAATATGATAAAACAAACACTGATTTACCTTTGTAAGCATCTTATTTGATCACTACTCATGATCATTACTCTCATACTTTCTTTCATTACTTCCTCCATCCATTTAGGGGCAGTCCATTAGAAAAGTGATGGGGGAAATGCAAAAAAACATTCGTGCAAGGAGAAAAGAACGAAAAGATTCATGCAAGGGGAAAAGAGGGAAAAGAGAAATTTGTGTAAGGGAGAAAAAAATCCTGCACCACCAGCAGAAGAGAAAACAATTCCTGCATGTTCAAAAATTCCCCACACCACCCCCTTATTTATTCATTTATTCACTCATCCGATCCATTTATTTATTCTATATTCTATTCATTCACTCATTTACTGGTCTACTTACATATTCATTTTTTTATTTATTAGCTAAGTCCATTAACTTTTGATTTGTTAATTCAAACACATTCGGAATTTGTTTGTGGGTTTCCTGTGTTATTCAAAATGAGGGATTGATTGCCTGGTTAATTGATTGATTGATTGACTGAGTGGGTGAGTGAGTGAGTGAGTAAATAAATGACAATGCTGAAAAAGGAATAAATACGCAAATAGAGTGTATGGATGGATGACTGGACTGATTCCGTTTTTGTCATTTATTTGTTTGTTTATTGAATAAATTAAAAAATAATAATAATATGTCTATGTATTGTAATGGGCTTCAAGATTTGTCATTAAAAAAAAAAACAATAACTTTCAGCTCATTATTATAAAATAATTTGAGCTCTGTTATTTTTTTAATACCTAATTTTTATTTTAAAATAGTATTCAAATTTTTATTCGATGTTTAAAAGTGATGTCGATGACGCAGTAGAAATTCCCGTCATGGGCTGTCATTCAAGGGTTCGGCATGAAAAACCTTTTTTTTCATGAAAAAGATTCGACTAAAAATAAATATGACGGCTGACGCAGTAGAAATTCCTGGCCCGTCGATCTACAAGCTTTTATTTAAGGCGCTGAAATACGAGACACAAAACGTCTAACTTGTCGCGCAACATTGTTGCGGTGCAAGTTCGAAAACAATGTTGCTCGTTTTACACACTATGTTGCGTGACAAGTTGGACGAGTGATGAAAAACGAGCAAGAAATCGCAAATTTGTTGCAGAAAGTTGATCTACGTTATACTTTTCGCAACACGTTTTCCCAACCTGCAACAAAAGATTTTGTGACAAGTTGGATAGATAGGGTGTAAAACCAGCAACATTGTTTTTGAACTTGCACCGCAACAATGTTGCGCGACAAGTTTTTGTGTCTCGTATTTCAGCGCCTTTACGTACAAACTGTTAATTGGAGTTGTATCACATACAAAATTGAAAGAAAAATCGCACTTTAATTTTCTAATATAACTCCAGTTTCAAATTATTTGCTTCGAATACTAAAGTAAGAATTTACGGCGCTTATACCTCTAAAAGAGCCTCATATAATATTCAGCCTTGACATTCAACTTCTTCGTGTCCCAATCTTGACGTGCATACTAGAAATAAATACGTTTTGCTACTCAAGCCAAATGTCATTTCTAGAATTTATAAGCTAGTATAAAACTCGTGTGAGTACTCTTTTATGTAAATTATGACGCAGTAAATTCCTCGCCCATTCTTATTGAAGGTTTTGGCATGAAAAGCTTTTTTTAATAAAAATATTCGACTAGAAATACCGATGTTTTGCTAATCAAAACAAATATCATTTCTTTAGTTAATAAAATAATATATAACTCGTGCGAGTACTATTTTAGATCAATGACGCAGTAGAAATTCCTGGCCTGCCCCCATTCAAGGTTTCGGCATGAAAAACCTTTTTTCATAAAAATATTCGACTAGAAATATATACGTTTTGCTAATCAAAACAAATATCATTTCTTTAGTTAATAAAACAATGTATTAACTTGTGTGAGTACTATTTTACATCAATGACGCAGTAGAAATTCCTGGCCCACCCCCATTAAAGGTCTCGGCATGAAAAACCCTTTTTTCATAAAAATATCAGACTACAAATAAATATGTTTTGCTAATCAAGCCAAATATCATTTCTTTAGTTAATAAAGTAATATAAAACTCAAGTGAGTACTCTTTTATGCCAATGACGTAGTAGAAATTCCTCGCCTATCCATTTACAATCTTTTGTTTACGTAACTAATTCGAGTTGTATCAAAAAACAAAAATCGCACTTTAAGTTTCTACTTAAGCTCCAGTTTCTAATTATGTGCTTAGAATACTACCAAATTAAGTTTAAAGTAAGGATTTAAGGCACTTACCACGAAAACAATTTATGTTCAACCTCGCTCAACTTCGTTCAACTTCTCTGTACCGATCTGACAGATCTTGACGTGCATTTTCACCTCGTGCTGCACCAACGTCAATCATGACGAGGTCCACCAATGGCATCTTTGATATAACTCACGTGTTCGTAACCCAAAATTCCGATCATACCTAACTCATCAAAAACAAATGTACTGTGCCCATAGGCCCAGCACAAAAACATAGATTCATCAGGTATTAAAAACCCAACTACACTATGTTTGACACAGGTATTCGGACTCAACCAAAGGGGGAGGTGGTGGTGGGGGGGGGGGGGGGGGGGGGTACGTATGTGAAAAGTGATTGATTTTAAGAAAAATGATGAAAAAGAAAAGATAAATAAACAGCATAAAATAAAAAAATAGATATTAAGGTAGTGGGTGATTGGGACGAGTTGAGGGTACGAGACTTATATGAGAGTATTATGGATATGTATCGTAGAAAGGTATAGGTAGCAATGGTACAGTAAACGATAAAGTATGTCGTACAATGTATATTGAGTTAAGAATAAAAGTGTTTCGGTTGAAGGCAACGTCACGAAACATGAGCTTAAACAACGGAGACTGCGATACCAGCTAGTAAGCGGTCAAAAAAAGTCGAGAAAAAAGTCGAGAAAAAAGTCGAGAAAAAAGTCGAGAAAAAAGTCGAGAAAAAAGTCGAGAAAAAAGTCGAGAAAAAAGTCGAGAAAAAAGTCGAGAAAAAAGTCGTGAAAAAAGTCGAGAAAAAATCCGAGAAAAAAAGTCGAGAAAAAAGCCGAGAAATAAAATCGTGAAAACAGTCGTGAAAAAAGTCGAGAAAAAAGTCGAGAAAAAAGTCGAGAAAAAAGTCGAGAAAAAAGTCGTGAAAAAAGTCGAGAAAAAAGTCGAGAAAAAAGTCGAGAAAAAAGTCGAGAAAAAAGTCGAGAAAAAAGTCGAGAAAAAAGTCGAGAAAAAAGTCGAGAAAAAAGTCGAGAAAAAAGTCGAGAAAAAAGTCGAGAAAAAAGTCGAGAAAAGTAAAAACAATCACGAAATTTGCATGGCACTAATCGGGCTCCGTACGAAACGCTCTCTCCATCTTCAACTTCCAACACACAACAAATTCTAGTTAAGGGACGGACCATTAGATTTTTGAGGGGGGATGGGGGGAGGGGGGAGTTGGGCAAAAAAAACACAAATTAAATCGAGTACAGCTATAAAGAGTGAACAAATATCGTGCATAATGAAAATGCAAGAAAAAAATCCAAATTATGTTCAAAAAAAATTTTTCCTGCACAGCCATGAGGCGCAAAAATAACTTTCCCGCACAAAATAATTGCCCAACACCTCTCCCACTCAAAAATCTAATGGTCCGTCCCTAACATGAAATTTTCTTCTTTTTTTCGCTTTTCTCGTCATTATTTTGACACGTTGGAATTTCGCATACCATTTTCTTTTTGAGGTTATGTCTTGTCCTCGAGCAACGGGCTTCTCGATTTACACCGCACTCGGCCTTACCCATTTTACTGAAACAACGTCGAAATTCGTTTTTCGCTCCTGAAAAAATTAAAAATGATTTTTTTCCAAAAATAAATTTTACCAGCCAGTGTACTAGGCTAATGGTAGGCTTTCTTCATGCAAAGTTTGAGGCAGGACGATTTTGGGGTCATTTCCAGCTTTGCTCTTACGCGGACTGCCTCTTAATTCTGAATATGAGCGAAAATATATCATGTAGCCACTCTTACTAAAGAGATATAGCCAAATTTTAGCCTCTTCTTTTCTTTTCTTTTCCTTTTTTTTTTTTTTTTTTTTGCAAAAGTAGACAATCTTATCTGGATACGATAGGTTTTCAATCCACCATAAAAAATTTAAAAAAAAAATCGATTTCACTGTTGCATTCCCCCGAAACATCCGCAGAGCTGAGACTTCGTATGGACTTCGGACCTGAAGGCCTGGGCAATTAAGCCCTTCTGCGCATGTGGTACGAATTACGCAAGAAAAACATAAATAGAGGGACATTACAAGGAACAGTTAGTGGACCATATCTATTCAGTATTTTTATTAATGATTTAAAGATATTTGATTCCTCCAGTCCTGATGAGGAAGTGTTAATCAAATATGCAGACGATAGTACTATTGTATCTCCTGTTTTCTGTGTTAATGGAAATCTAACTGATAATTCAGTCAGTTATGTTAATTCTTTCATGTTATGGTCCTCAAATAATAGTATGTCATGCAATCCTACTAAGTGCAAAGAAATAATTTTTACTAAGAAAGGAATGGACCAATTTAGTTTTCAGCCTATTTCTAATATTCCTCAGTGTAGCAGTCTTAAAATCTTAGGTATTACTTTCCAGAGTGATAGTAGATTTGACCTTCATGTAAAAGATACCATTATAGCTATAAACAAATCTTTATTTGTTATAAGATCCCTTAGGAAGGAAGGATATATACAAAAAGAAATTGACCATTTATTTTCAACAATTGTTATATCAAAACTAATTTATGGTCTTAGTGTTTATGGAGCATCACCTCCGGAGCTTACCACCGTACAAAACTTTTTAGATCGCTGTTACAAACGAAATTATACAACATACCATTATAATATCCAGGATCTTTTAAATAAATTTGACACAAGGTTATATAAGAAATCGGTTAGTAGTGACCATCCTTTGCATAGCATAGCGCCTAAAATACAAACGTCCAAATATAATTTAAAGAAATTATATTTTATTAGACCTAGAGTTAATTCTCAACGTTTTAAAAACTCATTTGTAAATAAAATAATCTTTAGTAATTAGTAATCTTTTAATCAGTTTTTAGTTTTATGGTTATAATCATGTTAATGATATGTATTTTATCATTTCTTTAATAAATACATTATTATTATTATTATTAGAAAATGCAATCTCGTACCCTGAGCCTGCGTTTCTTCTGGCCTGCGGTGAAGAACAACAAGAACTTGTTCCTCACCGCAGGCTAGAAGGAACGCAGGCTCTGGGTACGAGATTGAAGAAAATGTTGATTCGCCTGGCTCGGTAAAAAAAAAAAAGAGCTTTAATGACTCTGAATCAAGTCGGGTTGAAAAAAGTTAGTTTCAAAGATGGCGTGGTCTGAAACTGATATAGTGCATTTTTTGCAAGTATTTTAATCGTAACTTTTAATCGACCACAAATTCGTTTTATTAGTTGAGAAATCGTCTAAGATTAAACGTCTCCGAGAATTGAATCCGTGCCTCTGTGATCACTGTGATTTATAGTGCAGTTTTCGTATGACTCATGAAAAGTTCACGGCACGAACACGGTCGTGACACGACAAGGGATACGCCAGACCAATCACATTGCACGAGAATGTACTCTCCATCCAATCAAATACCCGGAACACGGCATAAACACAGCGCGGACACGGTCACGTCAAGACCTGGTCACTTTTAGGCCAATCATATTTGCACGTGAAAAAATTTAGCCAATTAAAATTCTAGAAAGTATTACGGTCACGGCACGTCACACTTACGGCACTGAGCTTTTCACAGTCATACGAAAACTGCACTACTGTGAGATTCACGTACTACATTTCTTATTTACATTTTATCGTCAACAAAACTCCTAAAAAGATATTCTTAGAACTATATGTAGCGCTTCTAGGGGAAATTTCAGACTGATTTAATATACCGTTCATAAAGTTCTAGTACGAAATCTGTGTGATAAGCCAGGTGGAGACTATTTCGCGAGATTCAAAACGACATCCCGAAAATGACGTCCCCTTCGGATCGACCGAATGATTGTCTCGATAGTGAAGCTACCGGAAATCATGCGGTGTTGAAGAGGCTGTGTTGAAGTTGTGTTGAAGCCGTTTGTCGAGTGTTTGTCTTGTATATATCGTGTTTATTTTTTAAATAAAAATAAGAATCTCTCAATAATGTTGTACCTTATGTCATCAAAATCGTTTTATAGCCATTTCGAAAGAAGAAACGATGTCAGCATCATTCACGCGAAGTAATGTTAACAAATTACCTTCATGAATAATTTGAACTGGGGTTTTAAAATCGGACACTTGCTTTGTTGCAGCCCTTCTCCTCCTTTGAGTGTTTACTAGAAAGTGCTTTACACACCACACGCAACCCATAAGAAGCCAAACACCAACGGTTATTGATTTGAATTTATAAAATAATTGGGATACTACGCGCGCTATGATTGGTCGAAAACCATGTTTGATGTGAGTATCAAAACACGCTATCGTCATTTTTAATCTATCGCGCGCTCATTGGTCAGTTTAAATAAGACACACGTAGGGAGAATTTACTTAGACTTTGCTTTTTTTCGATCTTTTCGCGCGTTTGTTATTTTATAAAACAAATCAAAAACAGTTTTCTGTGTTTGATATTTTGATCAAAACACTTGGGATGTTGGGAGAACACTCGAGAAGCTGGAAACCACTCCGCTACGTGTCGTGGTTTCCTACGCTCCTCTTGTGTTCTCCCAACATCCCGCGTGTTTTGATCAGAGTATCAAACACGGTAAACTGTTTTTGATCTGTTAATTATAAAATAATTGGGATACTAATCGCGCTATGATTGGTCGAAAACCATGTTTGATGTGAGTATCAAAACACGCTATCGTCATTTTTAATCTATCGCGCGCTCATTGGTCAGTTTAAATAAGACACACGTAGGGAGAATTTACTTAGACTTTGCTTTTTTTCGATCTTTTCGCGCGTTTGTTATTTTATAAAACAAATCAAAAACAGTTTTCTGTGTTTGATATTTTGATCAAAACACTTGGGATGTTGGGAGAACACTCGAGAAGCTGGAAACCACTCCGCTACGTGTCGTGGTTTCCTACGCTCCTCTTGTGTTCTCCCAACATCCCGCGTGTTTTGATCAGAGTATCAAACACGGTAAACTGTTTTTGATCTGTTAATTATAAAATAATTGGGATACTAATCGCGCTATGATTGGTCGAAAAACATGTTTGATGAGAGTATCAAAACACACTATTGTCATTTCAGCGCGCGCGAGTACACCTTTTGCTGTTCATTAACAGAAAATGTACATTCACTTGTGCCAATAGTTGTATCAATAACGTGTAATGTACTTTCATCAACACCACAAGTAACATCATTAGCGCGGATCAACTTTCAATAACGACAATTGAATATGCGTGTACATTCATAGGCATCAATGGACAATCAATAGCGCGTTTGCACATTCATATGCGCGGAATGTATTTTCATGTGCGCGAAGTTCAACTTCAACTGACACCAAATGACAAACAATTGCATTTATGGACAATCATTTACCCAAAAGTGAAAATTCATTAGTGCTATTAGCATAATCATTGACAATCTATAACGCGTTTGGACAATCATGAGGGTCAACGTTATATTCTATAGCGTGGTTCGACAAACATTTGCATGATTCGAATAAACAATAAGAGAAATAAAACAATCATTAGCGGAAACTGCCTCCATAATAGCGGCTGCGTAGAAGAATAGCAATTAGAGAGTTTTAGATTGACTTTTTTTTCTCCCCGCAAACGGCAAACGTGACCACGTTTTCATCGTTTTCCTGTATTTTACTTTACTTTTTACAAACCTTCTCACCAGGCGCAAATACTCTTTTGTTTTTCTACTACTTGGACGTTTTTGCGATTCTTTTTCAGACATTTGAAAGAATATTTTTACTGGTCAACTGACGTTTCACGTTTGCCGTGAACGTAAATCTAAAACTCTCTAATAGCTCACTTAAAGCAGCAATCAAAGCCGACCTCAGCCGTCCAGAGATCCAACAACATACGAACGATCGGGCTGAGGCAAGACGACAAGGGATTGCTCTAGGTCTCTACAGAAAGCAGTTGCTAATGGAAGGGTTCCAGAGAAATGTGGCAACCATCACTATCGCTAAATGTGATCAGTGGTTCAGATATATGCAAACGTATTTGCCACGATGTATAAATGGCGAAGAAATTGAAGGCTAAAATAGTTTTTTAAAAAAATCGCTAATGATTGTTTTATTTCTCTTATTGTTCATTCTAATCATGCAAATGTTTGTCGAACCACGCTATAGAATATAACGTTGACCCTCATGATTGTCCAAGCGCGTTATAGATTGTCAATGATTATGCTAATAGCACTAATGAATTTTCACTTTTGGGTAAATGATTGTCCATAAATGCAATTGTCTGTCATTTGGTGTTATTGAAGTTGAATTTCGCGCACAAGAAAATACATTCCGCGTATATGAATGTACAAACGAGCTATTGATTGTCCATTGATGCCTATGAATGTACACGCATATTCAAATATCGTTATCGAAAGCTGATTCGCGCTAATGATGTTACTTGTGGTGTTGATGAAAGTACATTAAACGTTATTGATACAACTATTGGCACAAGTGAATGTACATTTTCTGTTAATGAACGGCAAAAAGTGTATTGCAACTGTCAGATTTTAATCTATCGCTCGCGCTCATTGGTCAGTTTGAATAAGACGGCACGTAGGGAGAATTTACTTATACTTTGCTTCTTTTCTATCATTTCGCGCGTTTGTCATTTTATTCTCGACTTCCACATCCAATCAAAAAACTGCCCCAAATTGAAAGGTTTCTTAATTGAATTTATACTATACCTGCTTTTATCGGTACAATACTGATTATCAGTTTATTCCAAGTCATTTTTATGTGTACAGATCATCAAGAGTTTTGGTCTTACAGAAGTAGTATAGGGGATGGGGGTTCCAGCGCAACGACCACCGGAGGATTACTCGTCTAAAGTGAATTCCTCGATTCGTACCGCGATTACCCGCATCCCGTGTTTATGTAGTTAAATATGTTAGTCTATATATGGAGTGCGAAGATTGTAAAGAGCTTGCTTATGACTTCTGTGTAAAGTGCTTGAAACCCAAGTTTGTACCTACTAAGCCAAATAAGTATATTTGTTGTGGTAAAAAAATGCAAATAGAAGACGACACGTCAGCACAGTGTTACGAATGTGGTAAGAATATTCGTAATGCCGTACCAAATGCTACCAGAGAGCAATATTACGCCAATGGAGGTCGTAAGAAAACACCTTATAAGAGAATAAAATACTTTAGGGACTGGATGAGTCATATCCAAGGTTATCGACCGGTATATTTAAACAACGAAGTAAGGAAGAAAATCATAGACCATTTAGAAGAGCCAACCCCGCAAAGTCTACGGAAGACATTGAAAAAATTAAAACTAGGGAAATATTACAAAGCTATTCCCTATCTTTTGTCTGAAATTACCGGTAAGTCTATTCCCGAGGTTTCTGATATGAGCAGAGCCGAGTGGATGTTTTGTCGGCTGGATAAGGATATTCCTTATTACCCTGACGTAATTTACGAAATATTTTACAAAATAGACCCCAACCACCCCCTGTTAGGATGGATTCCCAGGCGATGACATCACATAGCAACGCCAACATTCCTCTTCCCCATAGCAACCAGCACTTTCACTTTTAAATTTGAAAAGTACACAGGGGAAATGGAATGTAAGAGACTAATTTGCATATGATCCAGACAGCCGGCGTTCGATATGTAAACGAAATCCCGTCACGCTCTTTTCAAAGTAGATGTTTACTGAGCAAGCTTTCTTTGAAGCTCTTCTTTCGCTTCTTGGTAAATCTTTTTGCGAGATTCCTCGGAAAGATCTTTTACGACTGTTTTTTTATTCCTTATATCCGACTTTAATTTCTCGTATTTGTCTTCTTCGGCCAGAATAAGCGAGAATTCTACGTCGTCCATCTTTCTGTCACGCAAAGCCTTTGAGACAAGATCGGTAATTGTATTTACTTTAGCCCTTGACAGAGCTATGGTCGTGTCATGCTTGGATATTTTCGTGGATAGCTTTTTCATAATACCCGTAGCAACAGCAGAAATAATACCACAGGCTGCCCCAACGCCGGCCAAAGGAACTCCAACAATTATTCCCGGCCCAGTAAGCGAAGTAGCAACGCCGGAGCCCGTTAACACAACAGATATGGACCCTGAAGTTATCGCAATCTTATGTAGCGTACTCCGGGCTCTGACATACTTTTTTCTAACTTTTTCGTAGTGTTTTGTTTGCCCTTCCAAGTAAGCCAGGATTAAATTCGCTTTATTCAGACGAAAGTTTTCGGCGTTTAGTTCGTTAGGTGTAGTATAGGGAACATCTGGGTACAACTGAGGTGCTGATGGTATAACATCCATTATATATACTAATGTACGACGCTTTTGGGAATGATATTGAGGAGCAGCCACATCACGATAATCGAGATTACTGGAATTGGAGAGCATTTAGGAAGATGTTTCCGCATGCAGACCCTAGTAAGTTCGAAAGAAGGCCCGATGGTATTTACTATAACGGCTCCAGAATGTACAGTAATGAGGATTTGAAACCTACGCTGGTTAATCAGATAGACGATCAACTGAAGAATTCTGGTTATGTTGAACATAAGCCTAAGCCAACGCCAACATATGTTGAACACAAGCCCGTGCAAGGTTGGTCAAAGGAATTATTGCTTGGTACCAGTACTTATCCGATACCCGCAGTTACGTTTAATGAACATCCAAGCTTGGACCTAACGTTGAACATGCGGATCTCTAACAACCATTCCTTTTCGTTAAAGGTGCGAGATATCTTCAAAAACGTGCCCATTGTTCATACCACCGCTAAGGAATCTCATGAATGGTTAAGTGGTCCTAACATGCGTTATTGGCCGCAGCAACTAAACTTTGCGGTTTGGTGTGCCACCAGCGGTTGTGGGGTAAGCGCCAAACTGATGAAGAATTCGATATTTATGTTTCACTTCCACTTTACCGTCCGAAGAATACTGTATGAGATGGGTGTTATTGCGCTGCCGGGAGATGCCGCGTTTTATCCAAGAGATAACAAATACAGCGTGCCGGCTTATGATAGACTTTGTAAGGAGTTTGGTGTTGTAGGGAAGGATTTCCGATGCACTGTCGGTGCTAACAATGGCTTGGGGCATATTTGGGCTTATTGGGGGATTGGTCGGCACGAGCTAAGTGATAAGAAAGTTCATGCGCTCCAGTTGCGATGGAACACTGGGTATCATAAAGAAACTCACGACAGTAGCACCTTCTTTGAACCAAACGCTAAGACCACTAAGGAAGTCAGAGACGGACCTCTGTTCAAAGACGAGGGCGGTAAGTATGCAGGGGCTAACCCGCTGATTATTAAGATTACCAACGACGAGCAAACGAAGCAATATCTTAATTTCATACCCCCAGAAGGTAAAGGACTAACTAGAGCCGGCCTTGCCCGTTTGAACCGCAGCATAGAAGCTTACGTGTATTCTATCCTTGGAGCCCAAGTAAATACCCGATCCAGCATAATTGGAAATACCGGCGCCGCAGAAGAGACGCGAGCCAAAGCCTTGATCTTATTCCAAAGTTCGATCTTGGAGGGCGACATTAGCAAGGGCGTACAGCGTTACCAACTAGCTATACAAAATTCTAAGGCGAGGTTGGACTATGCAGTAACCCCGGGTTGTTGGTTAATGCCCAGTAATTTATCTATAAATACTGGTTCTGTAGTAGGATACAACAACAAACTTCAACGAGCTACTAAGGATATGAAGTTTGGGGTGAACGACGTGAACTCTGACATGACCAAGGGTATTCCTCACTTCGTAGAGAAGCCAAAAAAGTCACACGAAACGAAGCTAGCTGCAGTTAAGAAACCATCAAAGAAGATTATGCCTGCGATACCTGAGGAATATGACCATAACTTACTAAAAGCCGGCTTAACCGCTGCAAGCATTGGTCTGAGTTATTATATATGGCGATGAACAACCCCTACGTAGCTGGAGTAGATTGTGTTTATACGACTTACACAGGCGAGAAAAAATACAACCAGGCATCTTGGGTTGATGTCACGGGCATGTCCGTGAATTTGAACTACTCAGGAAAGAAGTTAATCCTTTGCAGTATTTGCATTGGCACAAGCAGTCACGCCAACGTCGGCTTTAGGTTCCTGGATGAGAATGGCGTACTGCAGCCTATGCGCGCGAAGACAAACAACAGGGAGCCTGTGCATTTTTCCACAGAGCCCAACCCCCAGAGCGCCGAAAATCTATCGGTTTGGACTTTCCACATGGTCGCCGATTGCCATGGGAAGGTAAAGCTGCAAATGCGCGTAGATGACACCGGGAGCGTTTGCATAAATAGCATAGAAAATCAAAGGGATACTATTTATAATCATAAGACCATTAGCACTCTTACGGTGATTAGTCTTTAAATATATGAACCCACACGCAAAGGAAGATTGGTTTCTACATTTTTTGGAGGATAAGAGCTACACAGACGATAATAAATGGGTTGACACCGGGCTGTGGGTAAAGGTTGGAGGTTTAGGGTTAATCATATGCACTATTAGCATATCGACGAGACATACCCCTAATGTTGGGTTTAGAATCCTCGACGAGAACGATCGGCCACTGCAGCCCTACGGGGTAAGTAGCGGCAGCAGGCGTTTAACGCACTTTTCGGCGGAATTAGTAAAAACCGCCGAAACGACGGCGCCGATAAGCTTCCACGTGATAGCGAGTTGCGAGTATGCGAAGCTTCAGATTAGTTACGACATTTCTACGTCGGTTACCGACCAATATGTTTTGATAAACAGGGTCTTTTGGGGCCCGAATGTCGTTTATAATCATAAGACCATTAGCACTATGACCGCCATACCGCTAGTTCCGCATTATCGAGGCGGTGCGAATACTATCTTTACTTATCCCCAGTCGAGGACGCCTCGGGCGCCTGACGACGATAAGCCACCAGTAACTTACCCAGATAAGATCATCCCCGAATCTTCTTCAGGAATACCACTCCAATAGCTACGACTAATATCCAAATGTTATTCCCCACAAATGTTAGCAGTTCTCCGCCGGCCCTAAGTGCCAAGGAAACAACCGAACCCAGCAGCCCAGGAAGACCGGCTGCCATCTTTTTTCCCAAGTCCGTCAGCCCATTGCCTAATTTCTTTACGCCCGCGCCCGTAGCCTTAAGCGCGGATAGGATTACTCCTACTACGCTTGAAATTGCGACCGCGAATGCCAGCGGAACGCCATACTTCAAAAGGGCTCTTTTTACCTTTTCCTTGGTGGTAAGCCCCAGCTCCTTTTCCAGGTTTTCCTTTTGCGCCCGTAATTCCGCAACTTTCTCCTGAAGGGCCTCCACTTCCTTTTGAGCTGCTTCCCTTTCTTCCTCGGTACGAGTTTGGTCCGCAACTACTTCTCGCTGCCGCTCTATTTGCCCCTCCAGGTCTTCGATGGCCTGATCTCTTTGCCGGATTTGTTCTTCCTTGGTGTTAATTTCGGTAACCAACTGCCGCCGTTCCTCTGAAGAGCCAGCTATGGTGGTACGTAAGTCCTTGGCTTCTTCCTTGCTTATGTCTAGGTCTTGCAGGGCGAGATTGAATGCCCTTTGGGCGCTGTCTTTTTCGCGAAGAGAAACGCCTCTTTGTTCTCTAAGTTCTAATATGCGTTGATTCTTGTCGTCAAGTTCTCTCTTTTGAGCATCGAGAAGCATTCGGTTTGGCGCATGTAATCTGCTTCCCTTTCCTCCATCGCTTGCTTTAGCTCTTCTACTTCCCTTATCGCCTCAGGACCTTTTCGTTGCCGCTGCATTATGGTCTTAACTCTTTCGACGGCTTCGTCAATATTCTCACTATTTTCTCTCATTCTTTCGGGTAAGTTGGGTTCTCCTAATGCCTTTCTAAGGGTTGGAGGAATATTTTTATCTGCGTAGTATTTACCATTTATGTCCCTGATGACATATGGACGAGCATTAGACCTATTTAACCTTGCTACTATGACTTCCCTACCCCATTCGTTATCCGCGTCGAACATTACTTGGACTTTGTTTGGTTCCCAGTTTGGGAATTCTTCCTTGATCCTATCAAAGTCGTCCGGGGTTTCTTCCATGGATTCGTCCATTTGTTCCTGAACCTTACTAAGCCATGCAGCGCTGGGGGCTTCGGGGACGGGCCCCAGATTTGCCATTTCAAAGCGCTGCGGAATGGGTTTGCCTGGATTTTTGGTCTTAAACATGCCCCTGAGGGTCCTCATAACGCTACTTGCTCTGCTAACGCCGTAATTCCTTTTGACCCTTTCGCCGGTGGTTAGACCGTCTCTTTCGCTGTCGGCGGTTAGGTAATCATATTGGTCATCGTTAATGTCTACTTGACCTTCTTCGGTAAGGGAATCAAAGTCAGTAGTTCCTTCTACTTCCATTATATATGATAAGCTCAAAGTTAAATCCCAACGTATTACCTAAGCAGGTTGGCGGGCTGAAAGCAGAACGCACCTTTCACCGGGTCACATTCACGCCATCCAGCGCAAAGCCAGGGGAAACCTTGTACGTAGGCGTGCCCCGCCTAACGGATAACCTAGTGTTGGTTCCTGGTACCTTGGCGCCATGGTTCGACCTAGCGGTGCAGCCAGATACCGCAGACAAGCGCTATACCGTCAATAACGTGGGCAGGAACCTCGTCTCTAAGATGAGAATCAAGTTCGCAGGGGAATCCCTCTTGGATTTGAATAGGTACGATTTGTACACCACGTATAAGGATCTGTGGCTAACAGCCTTTGACCGTGCACAAAAGATAGAGCAGGGAATTGGAAGCGTTATTCTTCGTAAGCTTCGCAGCGATACTAACCCCGCGCCTACGGACTCCAGTGGAGCAACCGCAGTAGCAGGCGCAACAAAGGTAAAGACCGCCTAAGGTAGCAAGTACGTTATCCCTTTGGATTTCGAAGTAATTACGAGTCATGGTGTGTACTACCCCAGGCAGTTATCCGAGTTACAGTTTGAAGTAACCTTGGCGGACACTACGAACGTCATAGGAGGAATGGACAGCGCAATCAGTGGAGCCGTGGATCCCTATTCTATCACCAACTTAGAGCTGCAGTATGAGACCGTGTACAGCGAAGAGCTGGCCCGTAGCGCTGGCATGGAATATAGTGCCGGAAAGGCATTCCTTTACGACCACGTAGTGATGTATAAGACATTTAGCTTCTTGGATAAGACGGATGAGGTTATCAACCAAAGTATTAACCTCCCCCGAAGAAGTCTCACGGGGCTGATGTTGGTGTTTGCCAAACCCTACGAGGCCGGTAAGCGCGACTCCGAGGCCTTTCACAACCCCAACATTACTAACGTCGGCGTGAACATAAACGGCGTTCCAAACAAGGTCTACTCGCAGGGGATAAAGCCCGCAGACGTGTACAGAGAGGCCATGCGCAAGTTTGGCGACCAAATTAGCCCTGAGGAATTCTTTAAGGACAAATATGCGTTATGGATTGACATGCGCACCATCAACGACGAAGACCTACATGGCCAGGGTCTGCGTCTAGTAAATACGCAGGATGGCATAACATTGGAGATCAAACGCACCAAGAATGCCTCCGCGGGCGACGGGGATAAAATAAACTGCTACGTCTTCGTCGTGTCTGACGCGCAACTGAGCGTAGAAATGAATCAGCTAAAGAGCGTTGCCTATTGATCCACTCGCTCATCCTTTTGATAAAAAAATATCGTTGGTATATAATGCTTCGCGTATTCGAAAACAACGAAACCAAACTGCAATGCATAGTGCAAGGCGATAAACTATACTTCAAAGCAAAGGAAGTGGCGGCTGCGTTGGGTTACGAACGCCCAAAAGATGCAATTAAGGTGCATGTTCGTGAAAAGTATAAGGTAAAGCTTAGCGAACTTAGAGTGGAGGTGAATCGCCTCCCCTCGTATTCACAGCCTAATTCCCTGTACGTAACCGAATCTGGGTTGTATCAACTAATATTTAGCTCTAAGATGCCAACGGCAGAGACATTCCAGGATTGGGTCCTCGAGGACGTTCTTCCCGCATTGAGAAAGACAGGTAAGTATGAAATAGAAAGGCGGTTCGATAGTCCTAACAAGTTAGTCTTCAAAATGGAAAATGAGTTTGACCTGCATAAGAAAGTCGTGGACTACATACGCCGCTTCTACCCACAGATGCTCATAGCGCCCGGCTTAGGGGAATTGCAGGATTCTGACAGCAAACGCATAAAATGCTGGCAGAAGGGTTATCAAAGGGGTCAACCCGACCTCTTAATACTGAACGCGCATTTAAGGTATGAAGGGCTTTGCATCGAATTAAAGACGCCGAAAGGAAATGGCATACTCTCCGCAGACCAACGCAAGATAATTTCGCAGTATGACGCGAATGGTTACCTGACCATGGTTAGCAACGATTATGACGTCATCTGTCGTGCCCTTAGCAACTACGCGGAAGGCATCCGTATTCCCTGTCGGTGGTGCTGCAAACGCTTCAAGACTACGGAGACAAGGGCAACGCATTTAAGAATATTTCATAGATATAATGATCGTCAACCAAATACACTGGCGTGACCTGATTTGCGGTAAAGCATACGAAATAAAAAATTACGTCGTCTTCGAAGACATCGACCGTTTACGGTTAGTCCTCAAAGACTTAGAAGGCAAGGAATATTCCCTTTGGGCGCCGGATTGCGTGCGGTACGTAATTCAGGGCGAGGAATTCACCCACTTACGCAGCTATGGCAAGGTAAATGGCCGATGGAAGTTTGACATTGAAAGAAGAGTCACTCCATCTCCTCTTTGTAGTTAAGCGCGTCTGCTAAAGTCCGCTGCGCTTTAGGATCCGCGGAGCACCAATGCCCCACAAAGGATTCTTCGGGGAATACCCTGTCGCAATGAAGGCAGGTGTATGTTTTACGCGGTTTGGGTATCGGTGGCTTACGAGGGGTAATGCAGTCGGCAGGTAGTTCGCAAGTAATACAGTCCATATATTGAAAGGGTAATTAGAATGCCTCCCAGAAAGGCAGCTGCGTAGGCTAGCATATACCTTTAAAAGGGGCTCTTATTTTTATTGTTGTTTTGTTAAATGTTGATCCCTAACAAACAACAATAAAAATAAGATCAGGATTCGAGACTCTTTGCACAAACCCTGCTTTACTATTAAAGGCCCCAACAAATGCTATTGCGTATCATATATTTCAAAGAGTGTCTCAGAATGTTGACGTTTAGGTTAAATCTTTGTTAAGGATGCCTGGAAACTATTTCAAAGAGTGTCTCAGAATGTTGACGTTTAGGTTAAATCTTTGTTAAGACAGTTGAAGATATGTTCCTCTTCTCTAACACAACCACAACGATCGCACTCCTGCCTCCGATACCCCCTTTTAGTCCACGGAACGCCTTCGGCGCGTTCAAAAGAGGGGAAAGTACAGACTATCTTCTTATGGTAATCTATGCGATTCCTTAAGTAATCCTCTATATGCGGGCAGCGACACATCAAATCCGCACATTGGTAGCAATCCACGCCTTCCAAGTCGTAAGAGCGGGAGAGAAACCTATAATTCACTTCATGCGTTCTCCGGTGCGTCTGTAAACGTTGACGACTACTAAGTATCTTATTACGGAAACTACACTGTCTGGTTCGATTACAGACGCCCCTTTTCAGATACTGCTGCATTTCGAAGGGGTTGAGGACTTCCTTATTACAGTCCTTACAAAGCCCACAAATGCGTTTATCCTGATGTTGTTGCATCTTTTGAACGGTGCTGAATTCCTTACCACAATCCTTACAAACCTTACTAATTGGCTTCTTTGTGCAAACGCCACGACGAACGTGGTATTGTAGTCTTTGTTT
Source organism: Actinia tenebrosa (assembly GCF_029948245.1). Taxonomy (NCBI): domain Eukaryota; kingdom Metazoa; phylum Cnidaria; class Anthozoa; order Actiniaria; family Actiniidae; genus Actinia; species Actinia tenebrosa. Next base: position 2,130,933 of record NW_028292580.1, read on the forward strand.
GGTGCTGAACACCTTCTTACACATCAAACAGTCTATATATACTTAACAGTATCTTAGCCTCCATTTAACATCCTTAACAAAGATTTAACCTTATTGTCAACATTCTGAGACACTTTTTAAATAGTTTCCACATATACTTAACAAAGATTTAACCTTATTGTCAACATTCTGAGACACTCTTCGAAATAGTTTCCAGGCATCCTTAACAAAGATTTAGCCTTATTGTTAACATTCTAAGACACTTTTTAAATAGTTTCCAGGCATCCTTAACAAAGATTTAACCTTATTGTTAACATTCTACGGGGGATATCGCATGAAGTCCTTAACGGACTCCTTAGCCCACGTTGCCATAGTTATCAGCGCACCAAACCTTTCCGCGCGCTTCAGACCGCACATTTCATCGTACAATTCCTGCCCGCGCTCTTTTAACCGGTCTATCTCCTCCCTTTGCATTTCTATGGTGTCTTTTTTATCCTTTGCGTCGGCGGCAATCCTTCTTACTGCTTCCACTGGCTCCATCGTATATATAATGGATCCGAACCATATTCCCTGCAATGCTCTGATAGTAGGACCCACCGGCTGCGGAAAGACCCAGTTCATCGTGGAGCAGCTATTAGGACCCTTTAGATACCGCTTCGACTATATCGTGCTATTATGCCCCACCTACGTGAATAACCGCACCTGGACGGGCATAGGAGTGAAAGATGACGACTTCTTCGTAGATATCTTAGATCCTAATGAGTTATCTGGACATCTTAAGTTCTGGCACAAGCAATTCCCTAAAGATACACAGACACTCCTCATACTGGATGACATTGCCTGTGGGGACGACGTAAAAAGACGCACTTCCGAGCTCGTTAAACTCGCCTTCAGCGGTAGGCATGACAATATCAGCGTTTGGTTGCTTTCCCAGCAGCTTACCAGCGTCTCTAAGCCCTTCAGGGAAAACATAGGATCGCTTGTCGTATTTTATACTCCGAGCAAGTCTGACCTGGAAACCATCTTAAGCGACTACGGCGGCGAGATATCCAAGGAACAGTTGCATGAATACATGCGGCATTTAAAAACGCACCAACATTCCAAAATGATCTTCTCTTTGAGGTTTCCGTATTCCATTAACATATATGGACATTGAGCAGCTCTTAGATGAAGTCCCCACGCAGTTAGATGAAAGTAACCTCAAGGAACAACTTAACATCCTTGTGTCTTCTTGGAAGTGTAAAGAAATGATAGGCAAGGAACTTACCCATGAGCAGGTTAATAAGTTGTCAGAAGATGAAGTTAAGAAGTTCCATAAGAGGTATGAGGCTGCCCTTGCAAGTAAGACCACGGACGCCGTAGCAGACTCCGCTATCCGACTCGCAACTAAATTGCTTGGACTTGCGCTGCCCATAGACGACGTGGAGCAACTGCGGAAGGACATAAGCGAGGACTATGTCATCGCCCAAGAACTTAAGATAACCTGCGGGTGGTTGTCTTTGAAGTGCGGTAAGTTAATGGCAGTCGCCTCTGCGGCACTTCACGTAGCTCAGCACGTCGACTTGAAGGAACTTGCGGGCACCTTTGGTGCCTCTTGGAAGGACTTTAAGAAGGACAGAGAAGTCGAAAGGGTATTCGAGGCGGCACTTGCTGAGGTACCTAGTCAAGTACCTGCAAGTGACTTATCAAGTACTTGCTTAGGCACCTCAAGTACTTAGTCAAGTCATTCGCGGGAATTACCCAGGTCGCCTCAAGTACCTAGTTAAGTCATCCTTAAGTACTTAGTCAAGTCGTCTTAAGTTACTTATCAAGTCCTTCAAGTCCTTAGATATAAATGAGTGAAGCTGAATCGAAGGCGGAGGAAACCCCTCAAGTAGAGGAGCAACGAATCACCAAGGCTAAATCTCCAGGCAGAGTTGCTGCCGGTAAGAAGCTCGCAGAGATGAATAAAAAGAACAAAGCCAAAAAAGAAGAAAAGGTGGAGGAAAAAGAAGAGGAATCCTTCATTAATCATGGGTACGTCATTGGCGCGTTAGGAGTTGCTATAGCAGCAGGCAGCCTTTACTTACAATGGCGGGCAACGAAAAAGGTAGGACCACCAACATATCACGCGCCCGTGCACGCACCTGTGGAACCGGCTGTTAGAAAAAGTAAGATCCCTGAAATGGAGTAATAACCTTCTCGCTTTGTAATATAATGTCAACCGCGTTATTGAAAACTGTTGAAGAAGCAGCTATTATTACTTCCATCGTTGCGGGTATTGGTTGGGTAGGTAAGAAAGTGCTCAAAGAAGACTTTACTGAAGACCCAAGCAAGAGCTTCGCTAATTTTGCTAAACTGACCGCTGCCGTAGGCGGGGCTATCATGGTAAAGGATTACCTACGGAAGGAAAAGTATCTACCGACAACATAACTCGTGAAAATCCCTGTGATTTTCTAATATATAATGGCTAGCGTGGTCGCAGGTGGAGTTATTGCAGCTTTAGCATTCACTGGAGCTAATTATGGTGGTCAGTATTTGGATAGATTAGTCAGAGGCGACAAAAGCGGAGAATTGGCCGCCGAAAGGAAGAGGCACGACTTAGCGCTGGAGAAATATCAGCGAGACGTGGCAGCTTGGAATGAAAAAAGACAAGCTTACAGGGATTGGTTGGATAAGAACTCCCAAGACAAGATGCAGGCGGATAAGAACTTCGAAAACACAGACTACGCCTTTAAGCTCTATGCGCAAGCACACCCCGACTTTAGAATGAGAAAGCCTCAGTTCAAGAATTACTACCAGCCTTCTAAGAAACAAAAAGATAGTGAGTTGGTCTTTGTAGGAGTCGCAGGGCTGGCCGGAGGCGTGGCTTTGGCGTATCTAATATAATGATCGTCTTTTTGGAAAGCGACAAGAATGACTTTACCACGTATTTAAATCCTCCCATCAAAGCCCATAAGGTTCGGCTGGTTAGTTGCTCTTTGTACAATTCTTGGTATAATTTAATTAATGGCTTTGTTATCGGAACTTCCGGCACCAAACCAAAAATACCAGATTCCCATTACACCCGCATAACACTGGCTAAGGAGCTAGCAAAGCATGGATATACTCTTACCACAGGATTGCCCCATGAAATGAAATTCAAGAAAAATAGTGGGAGTGCCAATCTAAAGGGCAGTCCATTGGTAGAACTCCTGGGTCTTACTAGTACCACGATAAATAGCGGCAGTACATATGATGTGAAATGGAAAGTCGCATCCTCTTACGAAGTCTATTGCAACTTGGTCCATAGTTACAACAATGGAGAAAAGTCTTCTCTTATATCCAAGTTTCTGCCCAAAGGTAATCCATTTGACCTGGTAGAATACACTCCCATTTCTTTAAGCTATGACTTGTCCAATTTGGTAGAAAACATAAACATCACCATTAAGGTGGACGGAAAGACGGTGGATTTCAACGGGCGAAAGATCAATCTTGTTTTGGAATTCATATAATGGGCCGCGTAGAGGACAAACTCAAAAGGATTTACTATGGACCCGAAGGCTATTGGAAAGGAGCGTCGGCCATCAAGAAACTCGCGACCGCGGCCAGGGTATCAGAAGAAACGGTTAAGAACTGGCTAAGAAAACAAACCCTCTGGCAGGTCTATCTTCCCGTGCCCAAGTACATTCCCAGGCCCAGCTTCACCGTAAATACCCCTAACGAAGTTCATCAGGCGGATTTGCTTTTCTTACCGCACGACAAGGTGAGAAAGAAGACCTATAGGTACGCTTTGACCGTAGTTGATATCGCAAGCAGATACAAAGACGCTGAACCTATAACCAGCAAGGATTCTGGGGAAGTCGCAGAAGCCCTAGGTAGGATTTATAAGCGCGTTTTGAAATGGCCTAAGCTGCTGCAAGTGGATGCGGGGACGGAGTTCATGGGCGTGGTTACTAAGACCCTTAAAGACCACAGCACTAAGATTAGGAGAGCCGAAGCTGAGTACCACAGGGGTCAGAGCATTGTTGAAAGATTCAATAAGACCCTGGCCGAGCGTCTCTTCGGATACCAGTATTGGAAAGAGCTGGAAGATCCCTCCAAACGCAACAGGGAATGGACACAGCGGCTCCCCCAGGTCGTCGCGGCCTTGAACAACGAGGCGGCCAGGGCTACAGGAATGAAACCCAGGGATGCCATAAAAAAGAAACACGTGGAACACAAGTCCTACGTCAGAAGTTCGAGGGCGGTCTTCCCCCAGGAAAAGAGATTAGGTGATGTCACGGTTCGATATCTCTATGAGCCGGGTGAATTAGAAGGAGGATCCAAAAGAGCTACGGATCCTAATTGGTCTTTGGAAACTTACCAGATCCGAAGTGCGATAGCTAAGAAGGGTCAGCCCATCTTGTATTATCTTCATGATGGTCCCACTCGTGGGTTCGTCAAAGTAGAACTGCTTATCGTGTGATGTCCGAATGCTATCGTATGGATACCATCATCACACATCCACCTCTTACCGTCAAATGCAGACAGTGACACCTTCTCCTGTGTAACGTTGTGTATGTGATGTCCGTAGCTGCGCAGGCTGTTCATTTCATGTCGCTGTTCCTTACGCGTACGCAGGACCTTTAAGTAGGAATCGTGGGTTATGTCCTTCTTAACCACGTATTTTTTTACGCCTTTAGGTTTCTTTTCTACACCGTCCAGCTTTAGCACGCTGTACATCTTGGGTTTCAGGCCCACGTATTCCACGATGGGTTTTCCTTTCATCTCATCCTTCATTTTCCCGATTACTTTCTTGTTTTTAGGGGAGTAAAGAAAGTGGTCGCGTGGGTAATCGCTGGTGTCGTATTCATCGATGTCGGGAACACAGTCTTCGTAAATGTCTTCCGTCTGCACCTCTAGTATCAAGGAATCGGTGTCGGTGTACAAGAGGCGACACATCACCGTATTTCGGTTTTAGCTTGTCGTAGTAAAACTCATACATGAGCAGCTTTGATAGGTCTAACACTGTAAACCCCGTGTATACGGGTTTATTCAGGAATAGATTCGCTTTCTTCATGTGAATCACGTAGAAGTTTAACATTTCTACGTATCTAACGAATCCAGGCTGTGATACGTATGCTTCTGCTTCCTCTCTGTTGCTGGCTATCTTTATGCTTACGCGCTTGCGGATGTTCTCCATTGTCTTACCAAATACGCTATTGTTCATTAGTTTAAACAGGTTCTTTTCGAAGTCATTCTTTGCCTGCGTACGCTTTTGTGTGTTAAAGTCAATGTAGGAGCGCATCCATGGTTCCTGCGTGAACTTCAAAACGCGGTGGATCTTTTTCACGCGTAAGCCGTGGCGCACATAGAACTGTAGGTAGCGGTAATGCACCACGTACTTTCGCTTGTCCATCAGGTTCATCGTTAGCTTCCTGTATGGCTTGTATCCGGGACACATTTCCCTCTGCAGCGGACTCAGCTGCTTAAATGGTATCTCTATCGCTTCTGGTGCTAACGGGAACTCATCGTGTGCGTCGTGCAAATGCTCTGGGTACTCCAGGTCCACCTCCAGCACGTAACCTTTGTCGTCTTCTTTACCTACATTTAGGTAAAACTCTATGGGCTTTATGTTGTCCCATTCGAAGTCGCGTACAGGTAAGTACTGCGACATTGCCCAACCGTAGAGGTTGTTTGCGTCTAAGTAGAAGATGTATGTGGTTGGCTTCTCCGGGTCGTACTCCACCGTGGGATTGTTTGCGCGGGCGTAACGTCTGCTGGGTCCGCAAACACCGCCGCGGATACCGTCTTCCATAAAGCGGTACATGTCGTATTCCGTTAGGAGATCCAGTTGCGCGTTGGTCTTCTTTAGCAGCGCACTCCAACTAAGCCCAGGAGCCGTGTAGAAGTTCGCTGGATCCAACCCGTAGTATTCCATTGCCATCTTTCGAAAGCTTTGGAAAACATCTGCGAGCAGCACTACGTCTGAACGTAGGTAGATGTCGTGGTATTCTCCCATATTCTCACAGGAGTACTTTTCCCACACATCTAACGCATGCTGGTACTCCTCGTCCTTTATACCGGACTCGTTTAGGGTGCTGTAGAATCTCTCTTTGGGTGGTAGGGGTTCTTCGAATCGCTCCCAGGAATCCATGTATTCGTATGGGTAGACTCCTTTCCTTTCCGCGCCGCATTGACTGGAAATGGGGAACTCCGTGTTGTATTTAACCAAGTTTGCTAAGGAGTCCGCCATGAACTGCTGCGAGTCTAAGAACTTCAGCTTGCCCACAGTTACGGACATGTACCTTTCTTTGTTGTTGGGTATGCACTTTACTTCGGAGCCGTCTGTTCCTTGTAAGAGTAAGTGACTGTCGTAACCCCTTAAATTGTGAAAGAATACGGGTATTTCCATTTCTGGATCTACTTTGAAGTTTATGTTGCATTTCCAATGAGCCGCTCCTCTGTATTTACCAGTGATGTGGCAGTGATCTCTAACCTTATCCACATAGAAATCCTCAACGAATGCTTTATGACAATGAATGCAGTGGGTGGAAGGCTTGTTGGGCTTTTCCCCCTTCCTTGCATACCTGCCACATTTGAAATGAGCTTCTCCTAGATACGTTTCACCTTCGTCCCACGCTTTCTTGGCTCGTCTTCCAAACTGGAGAAGCGTATGTTGGCAAATGTGGCATTTCTTTGCCTTGGTAAAAGCCTCCTGGTTCTCTTTGGTAAATACCATCTTCTTTGGGGGTCTTAATTGTTCTCTTATCTCTTCCTCCTCTTCTCGCAATGCTTCTAGAAACTCATTAGCTGCGTTCTTACCTCGGTAAATCACAGGAGGGTCGGCCTTACCATCTGATCTGACTACTATGTAACCAAAGGAGCAGATCTCGTGTAATCCCACCTTATTCGTGGCACCACTTTTCTGCTCTTCCTTAGTTATCAACGCTTCAAAGTCTGCATATATCACGTAAGGCACCTGCATCTGCTTTTGATGGTCTGAGTAGGATAGGTTCTTATCTGTGGGCATCTGGATCCGTTGCGCCACTTCTTCGACTCCGCGACATATCTCGTCGTGATCCTTTAGAGCTTTAACGCTGGTAAAGGATAACAAACAACAGTCGCAGAAGTATTTCTTGTCTTTGTGTTTGGTGTGTCTATAAAATAGTCTGCTAACATGTTTGACCCACGAATAATGCCCGCCGTGGTAGAAGAGGTGTATTCGTTCTCCTTTACTCTTTGACAGCACTAGTGGCACTATCGTTTGGTCTCTGACTCCGTAAACGTTAATGGCTAGGTCATTTTCCTGCTCGAATATCGGTATGTCTGTCAGCTGCATTGGGAACTCCACGCCGTCCCACTCCAAATCGTCTGTTGGGTACTTGCTTGGTCTACATGGATCCTTATCTACTGGATACAGTGCGGATCGTATTGCCCACATAAAGCAGCGGTTGTCGTCATTCCTTACGTTCACTATGGCTTTCTTCCTTTCTACCCACACCGGTAGGGGTATGTAACTTCCTCCTCGTATTGGCACGTACCTTGCCATGCTAACCTCCATACCTTCTACCTCCTCCACTGTCCAACCTGATCCTTCTTTCGTGTAGTTAGACAGCGACTCCATTATTGCTTCTAAGGCTTCGCTGAGTGACCTATCCAGATTCGTGGACTCTAATATAACCAGTGACTTTGATCGCAGCATTGCTGTCGTCGTTACCTCATCTTTTGATAAACTTACTTCTACCATTAAACTCGCTTTCAGGGCTCCTAATTCTTCTATGCCTTTTCGAAGCGTTCTCTTGACCTTCCTTTCTGACTGACACCAAAACTGTCTAACGTCAATCTCACCGTTACCGGGTATTGACACCGTTTCGAAATTGCTTTGGGATTCCATCTATATAATAGGAAATATCTTATACCTAATTCCAGACCCTTTTCAGATCGTCGTAGTCATACTCACAATCCTGACAATGCCAAAACAATTTAACCTTCGTCTCAAACTTCTTACCACATCCACAATTATAGCTGCTCATACATTTCGACTTCATCTTCAAATGCTTCTTTAAGTCCACTTCTTTCTTAAAAGTTCTCTTACATTCTTCGCACTCCATATATAGACTAACATATTTAACTACATAAACACGGGATGCGGGTAATCGCGGTACGAATCGAGGAATTCACTTTAGACGGGTAATCCTCCGGTGGTCGTTGCGCTGGAACCCCCATCCCCTATACTACTTACAGACAATGTATTGACTTACGAAAAAATGTTTAAAATTTACCTTAAACGTCTTCAAGCTTCTATCTTTTTCTGTTTTTTACTTCTTCATTTTATCTTTGGACACCGAACAAGGTATTGTCTACATTGTTTGATCATCCTTCAGCAAAATAAGTGTGTTTTTACCCTCTGGTTACCCCCCAAAGACGCAAAGTATTATGTGGATGTGAAAGTAGAGAATAAAAGAAATGAAAAACAGTTTTCCGTGTTTGATGCTCTGTTCAAAACACTTGGGATGTTGGGACAACACTCTTGTTAAATCATCAACAGCTGTCACTAGTGTAAGAAGTACCTCGAGCCGATTCAAAGATAATCTGTAAAAAAATACCTTAGCAGCGTTTGCCTAACAAATAGACTTTGAATAAATGCATCCTGCTTTTCAGCCATTGAGGATGTTATCGAGGAAGGTCATATATGCTACCAGCAAGGTAGTGATAAAACCGAACCTTTACTGAAAGGTTCTTGGTTTTTGACTTGGTTTTTGACTCCCAACAACTTTAATTTGGTCATAGTTAATGGAGGGGAATGGTTAGGAAACCCTTTTGTTATAAGTCTTTGTTCACTTTTTTCAAGCGTGACCATGCACAATCCTTTGTTTTACTATTGTTGGCAATGGCTGAGGCCCGGTCCACACGTATCCGCAAATTTTTCTATCCGCAACTTTTTTTTGCGGATACAAAAATGTTTGCGTCCACACACAGCGTATTCGAATCGTTTTCACCGTCCACACGTGTCCGTTTTCGTAGAATTTCCGGATACGGATGCAAAAATTTCCGGACACGTGTGGACGCAACCCGTATCCGCAAAAAAAAATTTCGGATACAAAAATTGGCGGATACGTGTGGACAGGGCCTCAGCCATTGCCAACAATAGTAAAACAAAGGATTGTGCACGGTCACGCTTGAAAAAAGTGAACAAAGACTTATAACAAAAGGGTTTCCTAACCATTCCCCTCTATTAACTATGACCAAATTAAAGTTGTTGGGAGTTCTTTCTTTTGGCTGCTAGTTCAAAATACTTTATAAGAGATATTTGAATATTCCTTACAACAATCCCATAGACAAAGTTTACGCTTACTTTTTTTGCAATTTTGGATGAGCATAAATCAAACATTGTGTACGGTCAAGACCGGTTCAACATCAAAAGTGAACAAAGACCTGATAACAATAGATTTCCTAACTATTCCCCTATATTAGATATGATTTGGTGCACAAAAACTGATGCTTTCTCCAACTATTTCTTTGTAACAAATTGGTGAACGTGAAACGATAATGGGCTTTTCATTTGCACAACGTGGTTCACGAATTGTTTCGCCATATTTTGCAATGAATATTTCAATTTACCATGGGATATTCTCTACTGAACAACCAAAAACTCATCACCTTGTACTTATAACTGCTCCTGAACGAAACCATTGCACTATGCCACTGGTTGCTTTGGTTACCAGTTGGTTACCTTTGTGAACATCTGATGTTGCTTATTTACACCTAATTGAAAAAACGTAGTCGGGTTCCAGAAGTTCATATCATCGAAGCTAAGACCGAAAAGAATTTTGAGTGATCCGAAATGTGTATTATATTTGCATATAGACATGTAAAAATGCACAGTAGAGCAAAGAAGGTCGACGTAGACTAACAACATGCCACAGCCATGATGCATAAAATGTGCACAGGAAGGGAAAACTGCAATACGCATGAAATTAGCATAATTGTCTGTCTTCCCATGCTCCCCTTCGGTCTTAGCTTTGATGATATAACCCTTTTTTGAACCCGACAACGTTTTTACAATTAGGTGTATATCGATGTTTGGAATGTAGACGTTAAGGGTGCCCATAGCTGTTCCATACATGTGATAGTAGAAATTCATGCAGCGAATACAAAAGGGCAGGAAACCCTTACTGACTGAGGTAGCAGTTTGATTAGCACCACTCATGTTGGATGTTTCTACATAGACTAAGAACTCCTGGATAATGTTTCAGTACACTGGCGGAAGACTATTTGCTACTCCATTTCAATTGATTTATTCAAACCAGTGTTGCTATGCATAATAGAAAAATAAATATTAAACGCCTTAGCTTGCCTCCTTATGACGACAATCATTTTTAATCGAAGCCTATATTGATAATTAATAATGGGCGACTTGCACTTAGAGGTCACGTGATCAAATCGGCCATTGTGGCTGGCATTCTACAGAGGATTTTAGCTATGCGAGAATGTAAAAAAAGATGGCGTATTCGGGTAGTTTTTTTGGCGATAAAAGGTAATGATAGATGTGTTGATCATCACAGTGAATGAGCGATCTAAGCGAACGCTGTAAAGAAAAGGTAAAAGATAAGTTATAATTTAGCGCGCTAAATAACTATAAAAATCCCCTTTTCTCGCAAGAAATATATTCTTAGTAGATATCTAAAGTAGGTTTTTGCTATTAACTCGCCAAGAAGAGAAAAATATGGTGTTTTTTGTGCTTCAATGTGAAGACCTACGAAGTGTTTAGTCTTGTTTTGCCGACTTCATGACCTCAAAACAACGACTTCTTGTCGAAAAATGTCAAATGTTTCTCAACTTCATTCTTGAAAAATGCATTTTTCTTGCAAGAAATATTCTTTTAATAGATACCTTAAGTAGATTTTTGCTGCATTCGCCAGGAAGAGGAAAAATATGGCATGTTTTGACGTCATACAGCCAGCGAAACAAGACTAAACACTTCGTAGGTCTTCACATCGTAGTGCAAAAAATACCATATTTTTCTCTTCTTGTCGAGTTAGTAGCAAAAATCTACTTTAAATATATACTAATAATGTTATCACCAAAAAACTATCCAAAATCGCCATCTTTTTTTACATTTTCACAAAGCTAAAATCCTGCAGAATGCCAGCCACAATGGCCGATTTGATGGTTCCGTGACCATGGTTACATGTTGGTACCTCCACCATTTGTCCAGCAGCAGAAATTTTGATCAAAATTGCAATCATCACCTTGACCTAAAGTGAAAGTGTATGTTTAGCTATCGAACATGACATTTGTTTTAAAAATTTTGAAATGATAGATGTACCTGGGGTAGTTGGAAGTCTAGTGGTTGCGACAGTTGAATACTCAGTAGTTGAAGAAAATGCAGTTGTAGGTGGTGTCGTGTAAGGACCTGCGTTCGTTGGATAGTAGATGGGCTTCCAGTAGTAGGTCTTTTAGTGGTTTGTCTTGTCGTAGTTAGACGAGCTCTGGAGGAGCTCCCCGAAGTTTTAGAGAAGTAGGTCTTTCTGTAGTTTGTCCTGATGTAGTTGGACGAGGTGTTGAGGAAGTTTCAGAAGTAGTTTTAGAGAAGTAGGTCTTTCTGTAGTTTGTCCTGAAGTAGTTGCACGACTTGTTGAGGGAGTTTCAGAAGTAGTTTTGGAGAAGTAGGTCTTTCTGTAGTTTGTCCTGAAGTAGTTGGACGAGCTGTTGAGGAAGTTTCAGAAGTAGTTTTAGAGAAGTAGGTCTTTCTGTAGTTTGTCCTGAAGTAGTTGGACGAGGTGTTGAGGAAGTTTCAGAAGTAGTTTTGGAGAAGTAGGTCTTTCTGTAGTTTGTCCTGAAGTAGTTGGACGAGGTGTTGAGGAAGTTTCAGAAGTAGTTTTGGAGAAGTAGGTCTTTCTGTAGTTTGTCCTGAAGTAGTTGGACGAGGTGTTGAGGAAGTTTCAGAAGTAGTTTTGGAGAAGTAGGTCTTTCTTTAGTTTGTCCTGATGTAGTTGGACGAGGTGTTGAGGAAGTTTCAGTGGTAGTATTTGCAGTGGTTTGTAGTGCCGTAGTTGAAATAGCTGTTGTTTGACCTTAACATTTTTACCATCGTCAAACATGGTATCGTCTAAAGCTACATCACTCTGATTACATCTACCACAGCCAGGAATTCGAAGCTTAGAAATGTCGGTCAAGGAAAACTTTGTGCGAAGAATCTTGCAAGAACAAAACTAGCCCCTAGGGGTGGTGGTGAGTGGTGTACAAAATTCCGGCCTTAGTGGGAGATAATATATCGCGCAAAGAAAACGATGTAGTGCATTTTGATCCGATTTCACTGCATGGTTTTTATTATGGGAGACATTATCTTCATCTCGCATTAAAAAATTAAAAAAAATTGAATCTTATTTTTACCTTTCAGTTTCATTCAAATTGGGCTCCCTGTGACTTGCGTATCTGGAGCTCCGCTTTTAGGGAGTGCCTAAATATATATATTAACGTGCATGTGTTTTGTTATTGGATGAAAGGTGATGATATCAAAGAAAGCGAGGAATGACCCCTCCTGGATTAAGGGTCTACACTTCTTTCCCCTTTAACAGCGCTAGCAGTAAATAATTTAGTATTCTTTGGGTGTACGTCACGTCACAGTTGGGCTATTTGATCTAACTACAAACATTTTATTTCTTAGGCCCCGTCCACACGTGTCCGCAAATTTTTATGTCCGTATCCGCAAATTTTACGAAAACGGATATGTGTGGACGGTGAAGACGATTCGAATTCGCTGCGTGTGAACGCAAACATTTTCATATCCGCAAAAAATAATTTGCGGATACAAAAATTTCCGGATACGTGTGGACGGGGCCTTAATAGACCCTTTTAGAATTCCAAATTACCGCTGTGTTTCTTGATTACAGACTCATTTGCTCAGGCTAAGCCTCAATTTTGTGCAGAAAATTCACGTGTTCCAGTCAAGGTCCGTCGAGTTTCAAAGTGTTTGTATTGTTGAAGTTGTGCATTCCTTACTTTACCGTTGGTATTTGCGAATATTTAAACACTGATTCGAGGCTTAGCCTGAGCTAATGAGTCTGTAGTCAAGGAACACAGCGGTAATTTGGAACTCGAAACTGGTCTATTGCAACTTAACATTTCATCATCCTGATCAAATTTATGAATTTATTTGAATGACTATTGGCTCATAACTTTCCAGTAAATCTGATTTCTTATTATGGATCAATTTTCATCTGTTATGACCACCTCTCCCTCGTCTGTTGTGGTAGTCACGTGTGTCTGGAGATTCCCGACATGGTCTGACATTCCTCATATTTGACATTCCTGACATTCTGTTTGGCAACAAAAATTGTAACAAAACCAAATACTAACTAACAATAGCCATTAAGACACTGCTATAAATAATAAGGAACATTTAATTGATTGCAAGTAGCAAGAGGAATGTTCAAGTCAAGTTAAAACTGGTGTTGTTTACAACAAAAGGTTGTATCCTAGAGAACTGCCAATGCTGTTATGATGCGGCGCTCGACAGAGCAGAAAAACGACAAGGCTGCTACTTTCGCAATAGTTTTTTTCTTCATTCATGCTAAAAAATGTTTAGTGTTTCATTCGTGTCTCTTGTGCTTTAAACTTTTCACAAAATTCTGCTAACCTCGAGCAATTCTACTTCGAGGTATTAGCGAAAATGTTAGTTTTTGTGCTGATCAAAATATCATCTCTCCCAACGTTCAGGGCGTTATATCTCAAATACGCATTCCTAAATTTCCCCAAATTTTGGTATTTTGTTAATCAGCCCCAAAAGAGCCTGTTTATAAAATATAAAGCTTATTAACGCATTAACGTCGAAAGTAGAACCCGTTTTTCTGCCCTGTAAGCACCCTCTATTCCCCTCTATACGGATTGGCATAAGTTTGAAGAGCAGATCATAATGAAAGTTAGCCAATGAAAAATAGCTATAATATTATATATAAAGCCATGGATTGATTTATAACAGTCTAATAGCTTTTGTAAGCAAGGGATGTAGAGAAAAAGCTCTTTGAGTAGGGGAGATAAGTGATGGAAAATATTGGGGTCAGGATACACACCTACTCTTACATACAAAATAAATAAATCCAAGTTAAGATTACGAAAATGAAAATCATTGCATTCTTTTCTAAATAGAGATAACTAGCTAAAAACTAGTGTGAGCTGCGTAGGTGTTTCTAATGAAACAGTAATGATAAAAGAGTACATTTTACACCGTGAAAAGATCCTTCGTCCTTCGTCGGTGTAAAAGAGGACGAAGGACTAAGCGTCCGAAACGACAGTAAGTTTTTTCAACTTTTCACGGTGTAAAATTTAGTCTTTATTCATTATCTTTTCTAAATAGAATACCGTTCTGATGATAAGAGCTCTAGGAAAGTATGAAAAAATTGTAATAGTATAACAAGAATAAAGAAAAAAACAGTCATTTATTCTGTTCTTCCATACATGCAACTGCAAGATTATTGTCAGGTTTAAAAACAAAGAACATAGAAGATGTAACACAAAGGTTTGCTGATAAATGACATGATTTTTCTCTGATATACACCTACTTGCAAGAACGTTGTCATACGAAAATAGAACATTAGTGATTTAGTGGGATAGGAATTATATTAAAAAACAAAAGAAGATCACTGAAGCTGAACTTTTTCTTTCGTCTTTTAATGTATTCCTTTCTCACTAAATTACTAATGTCCCAATATTGTATGACAACTTTCTTGCAAGTAGGTGTATTCAATTAGACCTTTTATGTATAAGACATATGTCTCATGTCTGGTTTTGACCCACTTTGTGAAGTTCGTGATAGAATTTAATGAGCTCAGGAAACAAAAGCCATTGTTTGGCGAGTAAATTAAATAATGGTATATCAACGTCTTTATCTCTTATCGCCTACCCGAGTGAAACAAAAAATATATTATATAGATATCGATGAAATATGAAGGTAGTCATGACAACAGTGATATCTTCACATGTGACGGATATGATATCTTCACATGTGACGGATATGATATCTTCACATGTGACGGATATGATATCTTCACATGTGACGGATATGATATCTTCATATGTGACGGATATGATATCTTCACATGTGACGGATATGATATCTTCACATGTGACGGATATGATATCTTCACATGTGACGGATATGATACCTTCACATGTGACGGATATGATATCTTCACATGTGACGGATATGATATCTTCACATGTGACGGATATGATACCTTCACTGTGTAGAATGTACGAAAGTTTAGGACACCGGATAAGTCCTCGTATTTCGCTCATCGATATCTATTTAATAAACAGAATATTACATGACCACTTGGAGATACAAATTTTATCTTCTCGTGTTGAATATCTCTCAGTCGTTCACTGCGCTCACTCGTGAGATATACCATCAACACTCGAAGATAAAATTCGTATCTCCGCGCGCCCATGTAATATCCTCTATGTCAAATAAAGGAGACGACTAATGGATTTTTTAACCTTTATTTCAAGAACAAGACAGCGTAAACTACAAAATATTTAGTGCGTATTAATGATGAAGGTCATTTGCAAAACAGAACTGACTTTTTTAATCGTGGCAGACTCATAAACATTGTTCCCTTTGTGAATGAGGGTTTCAGTGTGAGAGAATCAGGAAAAAAAAAACAAAAATTCACCCCACTACAACTTATGACTGAAACCGGTATTTCAACATATTGAAGCTGTTGCTTAATACGTATTTTGTAAGAAACGCAATCTCCGATTACTCAAAGAAGCGTAGCAATGTATAACGATAGGGAGAAAAGCACGAGGGTGCCACCAAGCAGCAGTAAGGGGGACTCGCGGTCAATGTCGAAGATTTACGGGTTTTACAGGCGGTTTAAGGAAGGCGCCGGCAGCGGGAAATACCCGCGCGACACGTCCTTACTGCTGCTGTGTTGGGAATCAAAGATATCGCAAACGGAGGTTAAGATATCCTTTACATATAGATGGACACCATCACAAGCATTCGAAATAAAACTGTGCGCCGACTGCGAACTCATGTGTTGGATCGCCTGGATGCTGACTTTGCCTTCACAACATTTATGGAGGGAGATACGGACGAGACGATGACAGAAGAAAGGGCTGAAAGAATAATTAACTTAATACCCGAAGGTAACTACCGGTTGGAGCTAACGTTCATAAAGTATTTAGACGGCGAGTGGATGATAGAAAAGGGGCGCAATCCTATCAGGGCGTCTGGTAAGAAGGACCTGTTTGTCTTAAACGAAAACATACGCCCGGGAGCATTGGTAGGAATAGACATGCTGTTCTACGAGGTTGCTTACCCTGTTACCGTAGTCATTTACGGTGCGTACAAGATAAAGACGCCAGACGTTAAGAAGTTGAAACCGATGCGACATCCCGGTAATTGCGTAGGGAAGTTAGTAAGAGAGTTCTTTGAAGACTCCTCTCGGGGCGGTAAACTGACTTTAAAGAGAAGAGAAGCCATCAGGAAATGGGAAAAAGATACTAATAGGACCGGAGGGTCGATAGAAAACATCAAGAAGTTAGAAACGGCGCTGGAGAGGCGAATCCATGTGAAAGATATCACCGACGGCTTTATTTACTCCGGAACACACAAATATGGGGGCCGTGGTGCGCCTATAGTCATCTACCAGCACAATGGGCACGCCTGGCGCGAACTGCGGTTCCCAAGAAAGAAGGAAACGAAGATCTATAAGAATTCTCCATTGGCAGAGTTAATCCATGAGAATTTCATTTGGTTGATGGATTCAGAAGGAAGTCAGTTTATGACCCAAGATGGTACTTTGTATCGTCCTGAAGTGGAACAGCTGCGCATTCAAAGCGCCTGTGAGACTTTAGGAGAAGACTTCTCCGACGAGGTCCTTAGCAGTCGCAGCTTGGACTTCTTAGCCGCAAAGAAAAGAAATGGATGGAAACCTACCCCAAAAGAGTTCGGAGACATAGCCAAAGCCTGTGTAGAACACGGTCACGGTGGTCTGTGGAACATGGAATACGACGAAGACCAATACGTGTCTTTGGATATGAAACACTGTTACCCTGCAAGCTTTAAAGGTCTAGGAGATTGTAAGGAATATTACGACCGTTACGGACATCCAGACTCCCAATTCTTCCGTGTGTCTCTAGATGGTCACTACGACTCCCCGGCAACGGGGTTTGTACGATTGACCTTTTGGAAATTAGCGTCGGGCCTGCATCCAATAATCTATGCGTGGTACGGAAAGCACCTGCAGGAGAAAGAATGGATACCGGTGCCCTTATTGAAGTTCTTTGAACAGCGTAAGCTGCTCGAATACACAGCGCATGAAGCCATACTTTGTCATAACGCCTTTACACAATGGCTCCCAGAGCACAACCCCACAGCGCGGATTGTTATAGGTAAATTCACACAGGGCGCTAAAGAAGGAGAAAAACATATGCAGCGTCGCTTGATAACAGACGAAGGCGAACTAAGCTTCCTTATAAAGCGCGCACATGACCAAGGAACGATGGTGTCCGTGGAGAAATGGGATTATTTCATAGAAGCCGAGCAGAGAGAACGTAAGTGGAATGCTTTGTGTTACTACCAGGACCATCGACCGCAGTATTATCATCTGCGTGCCAGCATGCTTGCATATGCGCACATTAACCTTCTCGCGATGTTACTGCGGTTTGACAAAGAGGACGTTCCGCGCGTAGCTACGGATTCCTTGTACGTAAAGCCCGAAGTGTTAGAAAAGATGAAGGAATTCTACACCGACGACGAACTCGCAGAAAGTGGTCAATGGCGTGTCAAAGATGAAGAAACAAAAGCTTGGAGAGAACGCGTAGAATATCACGGGGGGCACCTCCGGTGCCTTGCACACCCGGGGCACCGTAACGCCGACGGAAGAGCCATTACCGTCGGTTGCGGACCCAATCTCTTACCAACGCTTCTCTTACCTTTAGGGTACGGGAGGCAGCGGTAAGACGACGCGCGTACAGCAGTTATTCCCAAAAGTAAAGGTGCTAACGCCAACGCACCGTTTGAAAGGGAACTCCGTGAGATGGGCCACGACGCACAAACGTACCACAGCTTCTTTCGTTGGAATGGCCAAAAGTGGGTACCGGAAGCTATCCACGACATACCACCGGTAATACTTTGGGATGAGATTTGCACCGTACCTTTGGAAATCCTGCAGGAGTTCGTAGAATTCCTCCGTGGAAAGTGTCAAGTGATATTCGCCGGAGATCCCTGCCAGCCTCCTCCAATAGCCGGAGAGATGCCCCACGAATGGCTAAAAGATTTCGTAGACCATGCGGAGGAAATTAACACCGACTACCGCAGTAAGGATCAAGTAAGAAACCTGAAAGCGGAATAAAGGGGCCTTAGTGACGCCGAGCAATGCAAAACACTGCGCAAACGCGTACGAGCGAAGAAATACGAGGACTTCCTTTACACATGGCATCCAAAGGATCTGGTGCTGAGCAGCAAACGCGCAGCACAGTCTCGCATACAAAAGGATTTGCTAAATATACACCGAGAGCGCTTCCCTACGCATCCCGTGCCCGTTTGTTATAAACCCCACGACACCCGCACGCAAAAAAGAGACGTCTGGGTACCTGGTACCGACATCCAACTGCAGAACGCAGTAACGCACGATAAAGCCTGGGTGCCCATAGAAAAGGTGGAAAGAATTACCTCCCATCCAGACTGGCGCTTAGGCTGTTGCATGACAGTCCACAGCGCGCAAGGGCTTACCATAAAAGAAACCTTATGGATCATAGACCAGCGGCTGTGTTGGAGCAACCTTATCTACACCGCCGTAAGCCGCGTAGAATATGCCAAACAGTTAAAAAGAGCCTGGGGGCCGCAACTGCGTTACGATAAGACGCCAGAGGACGTAGCTAAGGAGAACATTGCTAAGAAACTCCTTCGCTACAAGCGGCACGACGAAGAAAAAAATATGACGTTCGACCTATGCGTGGACGACGTCTATGAGAAAGGGGCAAGGTGTGCCAAGTGTAACATACCTCTACTATGGAGGTTTGACCCAAATGACGATCAGCAGTTCTCCGTGGATCGTATAAATAATAAACGCGGGCATTGCAGAGGCAACGTAAGACTGACATGCCTAGAGTGTAATCGGGCGCGTGGAGCAGCACTACTCTGAGTCTTTGGGGACTATGAGCAGCTCTTCCTTGACAAATCCACGACTGGGGCCATCTAGGTAATACAATACAGGCTGCCCTTCCTTGGTGACGGACTTCGAAATCTCATACGTTTCCAGGGACCAGTTAGGATCCGTGGCTCTCTTACTGCCACCTTCGAGTTCCCCCGGCTGATAGAGGTATCTGACCACTATGTTGCGGGGGAGCTTTTTTTCCTTCAGTCCGACCGCCCTCGAACTTCTGACGTAGGACTTGTGTTCCACGTGTTTCGTTTTTATGGCATCCTTGGGTTTCATTCCCGTAGCCCTGGCCGCCTCGTTGTTCAAAGCCGCGACGACCTGGGGGAGCCTCTGGGTCCATTCCCTGTTGCGTTTGGAGGGATCTTCCAGCTCTTTCCAATACTGGTACCCAAAGAGATGCTCGGCCAAGGTCTTATTGAATCTTTCGACGATGCTCTGACCCCTGTGGTACTCAGCTTCGGCTCTCCTAATCTTAGTGTCGTGGTCTTTCAGGGTCTTAGTAACCACGCCCATGAACTCTGTGGCCGCATCCACTTGCAGCAGCTTAGGCCATTTCAAGACGCGCTTATAAATCCTACCTAGGGCTTCTGCGACTTCCCCAGAATCCTTGCTGGTTATGGGTTCGGCGTCCTTGTATCTGCTTGCGATATCAACTACGGTCAAAGCGTACCTATAGGTCTTTCTTCTCACCTTGTCGTGCGGTAAGAAAAGCAAATCCGCCTGATGAACTTCATTGGGGGCATTTACGGTGAAGCTGGGCCTGGGAATGTACTTAGGCACGGGAAGATAAACCTGCCAGAGGGTTTGTTTTCTTAGCCAGTTCTTAGCCGTTTCTTCTGATACCATGGCCGCGGTCGCGAGTTTCTTGATGGCCGACGCTCCTTTCCAATAGCCTTCAGGCCCATAGTAAATCCTTTTGAGTTTGTCCTCTGTTCGGCCCATTATATGAATTCCAAAACAAGATTGATCTTACGTCCGTTAAAATCCACCGTCTCTCCGTCCACTTTAATGGTGATGTTTATGCTTTCTACCAAATTAGACAAGTCATAGCTTAAAGAAATGGGAGTGTATTCTACTGGGTCAAATGGATTACCTTTGGGCAGAAACTTGGACATAAGAGAAGACTTTTCCCCATTGTTGTAACTATGGACCAAGTCGCAATAGACTTCGTAAGAGGATGCGACTTTCCATTTCACATCATATGTACTGCCGCTATTTATCGTGGTACTAGTAAGGCCCAGGAGTTCTACCAATGAACTGTCCTTTAAATTAGCGCTTCCACTATTTTTCTTGAATGTCATTTCATGGGGTAATCCTGTGGTAAGAGTATATCCATGCTTTGCTAGCTCCTTAGCCAGTGTTATAGGGGTGTAATGGGAATCTGGTATTTTTGGTTTGGTGCCGGAAGTTCCGACGACAAAGCCATTAATTAAATTATACCAAGAATTGTACAAAGAGCAACTAACCAACCGAACCTTACAGGCTTTGATGGGGGGATTCAAATAAGTGGTAAAGTCATTCTTGTCGCTTTCCAAAAAGACGATCATTATATTCTAGGCGCCAAAGGCGCCACTGCTTAGACTAAATACGCCAAAGCCACGCCTCCCGCCAGCCCTGCGACTCCTACAAAGACTAACTCGCTATCTTTTTGTTTTTTAGAAGGCTGGTAGTAATCCTTAAACTGAGGCTTTCTTAACACCACCGAGGGATGTGCCTGTGCATAAAGCTTAAAGGCGTAGTCTGTATTTTCGAAGTTCTTATCCGCCTGCATTTTGTCTTGGTAGTTCTTGTCCAACCAATCCCTGTAAGCTTGTCTTTTTTCATTCCAAGCCGCAACGTCCCTTTGATATTTCTCCAGCGCCAAGTCGTGCCTCTTCCTTTCGGCGGCTAAATCTCCGCTTTTGTCGCCTCTGACTAATCTATCCAAATACTGACCACCATAATTAGCTCCAGTGAATGCTAAAGCTGCAATAACTCCACCTGCGACCACGCTAGCCATTATATATTAGAAAATCACACCGTCGGCAAGTACTTTTCCTTCTGTAGGTAATTTCTTAGCATGACTAGCGCCGCATACGGCAGCGGTCATCTTAGCAAAGTTACTCAGGTTTTTACTTGGGTCCTCAGTAAGATCCTCCTTTAGGACTTTCTTACCTACCCAGCCAATACCGGCGATGATGGATGTTGTGATAGCAGCTTCTTGGACGGCGTCAATTAATTTGGTTGACATTATATTACAAAGCGAGAAGAATTCTAGGTCGCCACGGGTGATAAATCTACTCCATTTCAGGGATTTTGCTTTTTCTAACGGGCGGCTCCGTAGGCGTGTAATGCGCTGGCTCCAACTTTACTTTTGGCTTCGTAGCCCGCCATTGTAAGTAGAGGCTGCTTGCTGCTATAGCAACTCCTAACGCGCCAATGACGTACCCAGGATTAATAAAGGATTCCTCTTCTTTTTCCTCCACCTTTTCCTCTTTCTTTGCTTTGTTCTTCCTGTTCATCTCCGCGAGCTTCTTCCCCGCGGCAACTCTGCCTGGAGATTTAGCCGTGGTAATCTTTTGCTCGGGCTGCTCTACCTTCGACTCTGGTTCACTCATTTATATCTAAGGACTTGAAGGACTTGATAAGTAACTTAAGGTAACCTGGGTAAGTACTTGAGAATGACTTGATAAGTACTTAAGGACGACTTGACTAAGTACTTGAGGCGACCTGGGTAATTCCTGAGGACGACTTGACTAAGTACTTGAGGCGACCTGGGTAATTCCTGAGGACGACTTGACTAAGTGATCAGGTACCTCAGCAAGTGCCGCCTGGAAGACCTTTTCGACTTCTCTGTCCTTCTTGAAGTCCTTCCAAGAGGCACCAAAGGTGCCCGCAAGTTCCTTCAAGTCAACGTGCTGAGCTACGTGAAGTGCCGCAGAGGCGACTGCCATTAACTTACCGCACTTCAACGACAACCACCCGCAGGTTATCTTAAGTTCTTGGGCGATGACATAGTCCTCGCTTATGTCCTTCCGCAGTTGCTCCACGTCGTCTATGGGCAGCGCAAGTCCAAGCAATTTAGTCGCAAGTCGGATAGCGGAGTCTGCTACGGCGTCCGTGGTCTTACTTGCAAGGGCAGCCTCGTACCTCTTATGGAACTTCTTGACTTCCTCTTCCGGCAACTTATTAACCTGCTCATGGGTAAGTTCCTTGCTTATCATTTCCTTGCACTTCCCCGAAGACACAAGGATGTTGAGTTGTTCCTTAAGGTTACTTTCATCTAACTGTGTGGGGACTTCATCTAAGAGCTGCGCAATGTCCATATATGTTAATGGAATACGGAAACCTCAAAGAGAAGATCATCTTGGAATGTTGGTGCGTCTTTAGATGCCGCATGTATTCGTGTAACTGTTCCTTGCTTATCTCACCGCCGTAGTCGCTTAAGATGGTTTCCAGGTCGGACTTACTTGGAGTATAAAATACGACCAGGGAGCCTATGTTTTCCCTAAAAGGCTTAGAGACGCTGGTAAGCTGCTGCGAGAGCAACCAAACGATGATATTGTCGTGTCTGCCGCTGAAAGCGAGCTTCACTAATTCGCTGGTGCGTCTCTTTACGTCATCCCCACAGGCAATGTCATCCAGTATGAGCAAGGTTTGCGTATCCTTAGGGAATTGTTTGTGCCAAAACTTAAGATGCCCAGATAACTCGTTAGGGTCTAAGATATCTACAAAGAAGTCGTCATCTTTCACTCCTATGTCCGTCCAGGTGCGGTTATTCACGTAGGTGGGGCATAATAGCACGATATAGTCGAAACGATATCTAAAGGGTCCTAATAGCTGCTCCACCACAAACTGGGTCTTTTCTCAGCCGGTGGGTCCTACTATCAGAGCGTTACAAGGCATGTGATCTGGGTTCATTATATTTTAGAAAATCACAGGGATTTTCACTAGTTGCCTTCTTTCGAAGGGAACTTGTTCCCTGATATATATGGAGCCTGTGGAAGCAGTGCAAAGAATTGTCGCCGACGCAAAAGATAAAAGAGACACCATAGAAATGCAAAGGGAGGAGATAGACCGGTTAAAAGAGCGCGTGCCGGAGTTGTACGACGAAATGTGCGGTGTGAAGCGCGCGGAAAGGTTTGGTGCCCTGCTGACGATGGCGGGCTGGGCAAAAGAAAGCGTGCAGGACTTCATTCGGTATCCCTTATGAGGCTTAAAATAACACATAGATATAATGGAGTGCGAGCAATGTAAAAGGGAGTTTAGCAGCCGTCAGCGGTTGCAATATCACGTCGAAAGACGGGTATTCAGTAAGAAAGTAAACAACCTTACCGTTAGCGAAGACTGCGATAAGCAGTTTAGCAGTGCGCAGGCTTTGGAGTACCATCGTAATAAAAGGGTTTGTTTAAAGAACGTATGCGTACGCTGCGACGAGGACGTTACCGACGCCTGGCACCGACACAGATGCCTTGGTAATTACGATCTGCTGGGCGTAGCATGTTTAAAACACGGCGACGTTGCCGCCCGATGTTGTCCGGTCAACACCACGAAGGAGTTAACGCGCCGCAAGAAGGAAATAGACGAAACGTTCGCGGAGTTTGACCGCGTCGAAGGCGTAAGGTGGGAGAACAGGGAACATTGGGAGGCGCTTTGCGAGCGCTGCGGCTGTCAAAGAAGTGACCAACATATTTGGCAGTGTTTGTATGAGGGCCAAGGCGGCTTTAAAGAGTACTTAGATCGCTTTGATGCTTGGCATGCCAGTAATGAGGCGGTAAGGAAAGCTCGGAAGTAGTAAGGGGGTCCTTAAGAGTAAAGCAGGGTTTGTGCAAAGAGTTTCAAATCCTGATCTTATTTTTCTTGTTGTTTGTTAGGGATCAACAATACCTCAACAAAACAACAAGAATAATGAAGACCCCCTTTGCAGAGCCCTTTGCAAAGCCCCCTAAGTATATGCTAGCTTACGCAGCCGCATTCCGTGGAGGATTCCTGATCGCCCTTTCAATATATGGACTGTATTACATGCGAACCCCCTGAAGACTGCATTACCCCTTGTAAGCCGCCGACACCCAAACCGCGTAAAAAATACGCCTGCCTTCATTGCGGCAAGGTATTCCCCGAAGGATCCTTCGTTGGTCATTGGTGCTCCGCGGATCCTAAAGCGCAGCGGACTTTAACAGACGCGCTAGTAAGCTGAGGAACGAAGCTTAGCTATGCAGAGGACTCTCGGGCTCATACTTAACCACGTCAAATACCCACCTGCCATCCTTTTTACCATGACTCATAACATGGGTAACATCCTGCCCTTCGATGGCGCGCCTTATCCTATCGGGCGCCCAAAGGGTGTATGTTCTTTTTATTATTCTTTAAGACCAAACGCAGGCGGTCGATGTCTTCGAAGACTACGTAATTCTTTATCTCGTAAATCTCCCCCACCACCAAATCGCGCCTGTGCGTTTGTATGAACTTTAACTCTTTAAATTTATCCTTGTCCATTATACCTATGGAATATTCTCAAATGCGTTGCCAGGGTCTGCGCGCTCTTAAAGCGCTTGCAGCACCACCTACATGGCAGGCGAATTCCTTGTGCATACTCCGTGATCTCCCTGCAAATGACATCGTAGTCGTTGCCAATTATTACCTTATAGCCGTTTTCTTTGTACCTCTGTAAGAGTGGTCGTTGATCCTCGGATAATACCCCGTTGCCTTTAGGGGCCTTCAGCTCTACGCAGAAACCACGGTATCGCACGTGTGCATTCAAGACGAGCAGGTCGGGTTGACCGCGTTGATATCCTTTCTGCCAGCACTTTATGCGCTTGCCGTCGCTGTCCTGCAGTTCACCTAGACCAGGGGTCACGAGCATTTGGGGGTAAAACCTGCGGATGTAGTCCACTACCTTTTTATGCAGGTCAAACTCATTTTCTATTTTGAATACCAACTTGTTTGGACCGTCAAACCGCTTTTCTATTGCATATTTACCTGTTTTCCTTAGCGTAGGAAGGACTTCCTCGAAGACCCAATCACGAAACTCCACAGCTTTGGGTAGCTTAGAGCTAAATATCAGTTCGTACAACCCAGGCTCGGATATAAACACGGAATGTGGGTAATTAGTATAAGGGGAACGGTTTGGGACCCCTTGCACGTCAGCCCATCTTTTCTGGTACTTCTCAGAAACGTGGTCTCTAATAGCCTTCTTGGTGTTCTCGTAATTCAACGCAGCCGCCACTTCCTTTGCTTTAAAGTACAGTTTGTCGCCTTGCACTATGCATTGCAGTTTGGTGTCGTTGTTTTCAAATACGCGAAGCATGGTATATTAGACAAATATTTTAATAAGCAACGCTCTTTAGTTGATTCATTTCCACGCTTAACTGCGCGTCTGAGACTACGAAAACGTAGCAGTTTATCTTATCACCGTCGCCGGCATCGGTGTTCTTGGTGCGTTTGATCTCCAATGTTATGCCATCCTGCGTATTTACTAGACGTAAAACCTGACCATGTAGGTCTTCGTCGTTCGTTGTGCGCATGTCGATCCACAGCGCGTACTTATCATTAAAGAATTCCTCGGGACTTACCTGGTCGCCAAACTTACGCTTTGCCTCCCTGTAGACGTCTTCAGGTTTTATTCCCTGGGATTAAACCTTGTTTGGAACGCCGTTAACGCTTACCCCCACGTTAGTAATGTTGGGGTTGTGAAAGGCTTCGGAGTCGCGCTTGCCGGCTTCGTAGGGTTTGGCAAACACCAGCATTAACCCCGTGAGACTTCTTCGGGGGAGGTTAATGCTTTGGTTGATAACCTCATCCGTCTTATCCAAGAAGCTAAATGTCTTATACATCACTACGTGGTCGTAAAGGAACGCCTTGCCGGAGCTGTATTCCATGCCAGCGCTACGGGCCAGCTCTTCGCTGTATACCGTTTCGTACTGTAGCTCTAAGTTGGTAATAGAGTATGGGGTTGTTGTGGTAAGTGCAGTGCTTAGCCCACCAATGATGTTATTAGCATCTGCTAAAGTTACTTCAAACTGTAACTCGGATAACTGTCTTGGGTAATACGCACCGTGATTCGTAATCACTTCAAAGTCCAACGGTATGACATACTTGCTACCATAGGCGGTCTTTATTCGCTTTGCGTCTGCCACTGCGGTTTCCCCACTGCTGTCAGTAGGTTGCGTTTTCGTAGGTGTGCGGACCTTACGTAGAATGACACTACCAATTCCTTGTTCTATCCTTTGCGCGCGGTCAAATGCTGTCAACCATAAGTCTTCTTACGTGGTATACAGATCGTACCTATTTAAGTCCAGCAAGGATTCCCCGGCAAACTTTACGGGCATCTTAGAAACAATGTTGCGACCCACGTTGTTAACGATAATCCTTCCATCTGTGGGGCTTGACTGTACCGCTAGGTCGAACCTTAACGCCAAGGTACCGGGTACCAATACTAGGTTATCCGTTAGACGGGGTACGCCTACATACAGCGTCTCCCCTGGCTTTGCGCTACTGGGCGTGAATGTGACCCGATGAAAGGTGCGTTCTGCTTTCAGTCCGCCAACCTGCTTAGGTAATACGTTGGGATTTAACTTTGAGCTTATCATATATAATGGAAGTAGAAGGAACTACCGACTTCGACCCCCTTACCGAAGAAGGTCAAGTAGACATTAACGACGACGAATTCGACGTATGGACTAAAGGCGCGGATACTGACCCCCTAGTTTACGACGCAGCCTTAGAAAATAAGTATGGTAGCAGATGGGAACGCGCCAAAGCCACCTTAAGAGACATGTGGACAACTAAAAAGCCTAATGAACCCATTCCTGAGTACTTGGAACTTCCAAACATGGGGCAGCCGGAGGCAGCTGCGCGGGAAACCGTAGAGTGGGCAAATCAAGAACTAAGGATGCGTTATCCCCACCTCGATGCTGACGGCGTAAAACTTACATAGCGCGGAAACAAAGTCCTAATAAGCGTTCAAGACCTGAGATTTCCTGACAAAGACCGCTGGACGAAACCACAAGCCCTCTTTGATGAGAATGGTGACGTTAGGGGTGACGTCTCAAGATTAAAAGGCTTTCAGCAGGCTACTAGGAGCATGTTAGAAAGGTTGGAAACCCTGAACGAAAAGGTCGCGCTAGAAAGGCGCGCTATCGAACAGGAAAAGGCGCTGGAAGAAAAAGATGCAAAGTACAAGAAGCAAAGCCAACTACTCGCTAATGCTGAGAAAAACTTTAGTCAACGAGACGTAAGAATGGAAGAAATGACAAAGCACTTAGATCAGGCTTTACGCGATCGGGATAAAGCAGAAAGGGAGTTGGAGGAGGCTAAGAAATCGCACGCTCCAACAACAAAGGCGCTAGAAAAAACGTTAAAGGAAAAGGAACTAAGCTATAAAAAGCAGTTACTGCGGCTGGGTCAAAGTAAAGACGAAAGCATACTGCAAATTAAACGAGAAGCTGAAAAGGCTTTAGATGAAAGGGATACAGCTCGACAGGCCTTCAGGCTTGCCTTGCAGGACCTAAACACGACCCAGGAACAAGTTAGGAAATTAGACACCACCATAGAGGGGTCTTTAGTAGAGCGGCGACAGTTGATTGCTGAAATCAAGATTAAAGAAGAGCAAATCCAGCAAAGGACTCAGGCCATTGAAGATTTGGAAAAAAACATATCCGAAAAGCAGGAAATAATCGAGGACCTAACTCGCTCCGAAGAAGAAAGGGAAGCAGCTCAGAAAGAAATAGAAACGCTTGAGGTGCGCCGCGCAGAATTGCAGGCGGAAAAGGAAAAGCTGGAAAAGGAGCTGGGGCTTACCACCAAGGAAAAGGTAAAAAGAGCCCTTTTGAAGTATGGCGTTCCACTGGCATTTGCGGTTGCTATTTCGAGCGTAGTAGGAGTCATCCTTAACGCACTTAAGGCTACAGGCGCGGGCGTAAAGAAATTAGGCAATGGGCTGACGGACTTGGGAAAAAAGATGGCAGCCGGTCTTCTTGGGCTGCTGGGTTCAGTTGTTTCCTTGGCACTTAGAGCCGGCGGCGAACTGTTGAAGTTCGTGGGGAATAACATTTGGATATTAGTCGTCGCTATTGGGGTGGTACTCCTGAAGAAGATGAAGGTTTAAGCTTGTCCGAGCGCATCACTCCCCCCACTTCCTCCTTAGCCGTCCTCGTTTGCGAACGGGGGGTGAATATGGTATTCGCACCACCCTGGTAGCGCGGTAGTAAAGGCAGCACGCTAATGGTGCTAATGGGCTTATGATTCCAAATTTCATCTTTAGGAACATCCACAGCAGAATGAATAGTGTTTATTCCAACAAAGCCGATGTACTTTTGCCCTGCAATCGTGCGGGCGTCGCTTGGGCGCACTTGCAACTTTACGCGTTGGCAATTGACTATCATGTGAAAAGTTACCGACGTTAAGTTCTCTGCGCTCCTTGGCGTAGGCTCAAATGAAAAGTGAGCCGAATGCCTGCTGTTCTTTTTTCCCCTGTAAGGCGGTAAGGGGGTGTTGGTTTCGTCGACCAGCCTAAAGCCTAAATTGCAGCTATTCCAGCCGCTAATGCTAACAGTGCACATTACTAGACCTAAGCCGCCCACGTAAGCCTGCAGCTCGGTATCTTGCCATAAATCCCCCCAAAAGCTAGCGTTTTCTAAGTAGTGGGAAACCCCTCTTGCTTCGTATGTGGGTTCATATATTTAAAGACTAACCACCGTAAGAGTGGTAATGGTTGCGTGGTTAAAGTCATTATCCCCTTGATCCTCTATGCTATTTACGCAAACGCTCCCCGTATCGTCTACGCGTATTTGCAGCTTGACTAGCCCATGGCAATCGGCCACCATGTGGAAAGTCCAAACCGATAGATTTTCGGCGCTGGCTGGGTTGGGCTCTACGGAGAAATGCGCAGGCTCCCTGTTGTTCGTTTTCGTACGCATAGGCTGCAGTATGCCGTTGTCATCACAAAGCCTAAGGCCCACGTTGGCGTGGCTTCTCGTGCCAATGCAAATACTACAAAGAATCAACTTCTTTCCTGAGTAATTCAAATTCACAGACATGCCCTCAACGTCCACCCAAGACGCCTGGGTGTATTTTTTCTCGCCTGTGTAAGTCGTATAGACACAATCTACTCCAGTTACGTAAGGGTTGTTCATCGCCATATATAATAGCTCAGACCAATGCTTGCGACTGTTAGACCGGCTTTTAATAAGTCATGGTCATATTCCTCTTCTTTTTTAGGCGTTGCTATGCGTGCTTTCTTTAATGGTTCCCTAACCACCGGCGGCTTTGTTTCATGCACTTTCTTTGGCTTCTCCACGAAATGGGGGATGTTCCTAAGAGTGTCAGAGTTCACGTCATTCACCCCAAACTTCATGTCCTTGGTAGCTCGCTGAAGTTTGTTGTTGTAACCCACGACGGAATCGGCGTTGATAACCAAATTACTTGGCATCAACCAACACCCGGGCGACAAGGCGTAATCCAAGTCGCACTTTGGATTGCTGCACCGCAAGTTGATACCTTTGAACTGACTTAGAGATCTAATTCTCGATAACAGCGCTTTCAAAGAGGACAAGGAATACTTGTTGCGTTTCCCGTGACGCACCGGAGGCATCTACGATGGGGCTGCGAGTGCTAACCTGAGCCCCTAGAATGCAGTAAACAAAGGCTTCGATGCTTCGATTAATCCTTGCTAGGTTTTTCAGTCCAATGCCCTTTGCGGCAAAGAAAGGCGCCCAAGGATACTTTTCTTTGCTTTCTATGTAGTAAATTAGATTACCCTTCGTTCCGCTGCCTCCTAAGTCGGAGAATTCGTAGGAACTGGGATACCCCATGCCCGGCCTTTCTATGCTGGCGCCAACATACGAAGCATAGGTGTAAGTCTCTCCTAAACCATGGGCGGCACCCTCTTTGTTGCGAAAATCAGGGTCGGTAAGCTTAAACTCATTCCTTAATCGCTCCCATGCGACTTTGTCATATTTGTTATCCTTCGGGTTAAAGATAGTGTCACTAGGAAGCGGCGCTCCTAACTCAAACAATATTCTACGAATAGTAAAAGCAACATGAAATCGCAGGAAAGTAATATGGAACATATCCGCGGCTATACCACATCCTTTAGTAGCAGCCCAGACAGCAAAGTTTAACTGCTGCGGCCAATACCGCATGTTGGGACCTGATAACCATTCTCTGGATTCTTTCCCCGAGTTATGTTTCATGGCAAATTCTCTAAAGATGTCTCTGACTTTTGTCTTGAAAGTCGTAGGACCCACGGGAATCTCCAAAGAGGTAACCATCTTAGCAAAGTCATCCGCTCCACCTTTGTTGTCGTAAAATGGGTAATCCTCTGTTGTCAGCAATAGATTCTCCGGGAAATTAGGTTGCCTTTCTTTATGCTCGGGTTTTGGTTGTAAAATCTTAGGATGCTTTGGCTCCAAGTCCGCATTACTGTACATTTTTTCGCCGTTGAAGTAAATCCCATTGGGTCTACGCTCGAACTTACTAGGGTCTGCATGCGGAAACATCTTCCTAAATGCTCTCCAGTTGGCATAATCCCGGTTGTCATGATGTGGCTGCTCCTCTATGTTATTCCCAAAAGCGTCGTACATTAGTATATAATGGATGTTATACCATCAGCACCTCCACTTTATCCCGATTTACCTAAGGAACCTAACGAATTAAACGCGGAGAACTTCAGGCTTAATAAAGCAAATTTAATCCTGGCTTACTTAGAGGGGCAAACAAAACACTACGAGGAGGTTAGGAAAAAGTATGCTAGAGCCCGAAGCGCGCTGCATAAGATTGCGATAACTTCGGGCTCCATGTCCGTGGCGTTAACAGGCACCGGCGTTGCTACCTCACTCACCGGACCTGGAATAGTCGTTGGCGTTCCTTTGGCCAGCGTCGGAGCCGCCTGCGGCATCGTTTCCGCTGTTACGACAGGTATTATGAAGCAATTATCCGGTAAGATATCCAAGCACGATACACACAAAGCCCTAGCAAGAGCAAAGGCTAACACCATCGCCGACTTAGTCTCCCAAGCTCTGCGGGACCGCCGCATAGACGACGCGGAGTTTTCTTTGATCCTCGCGGAGGAAAAGAAATACGGGGAGTTAAAGTCGGGTAATAAAAAAACCATCGTAAAAGATCTTTCCGAAGAATCTCGCAAAAAGATCTACCAGGAGGCAAAAGAGGAGCTACAAAGAAAACTCGCTCAGTAGACATTTGCTTTGAAAAAGGCGTAGGTGGATTTCGGCTGCACATTTCATCTTCTCGGAATCCATTCTAACAGCGGGTGGTTGGGGTCCATTTGCTGGAATATTTCATAAATTACGTCAGGGTAATAAGGAATATCCTTATCCAACCGACAGAATAACCACTCGGCCCTTTGCATATCTGGGACATGAGGAATACGCCTACCGGTAATTTCAGACAAAAGATAGGGAATAGCTTTGGAATATTTCCCTAGCTTTAATTTTTTCAATGTCTTCCGTAGACTTTGCGGGGTTGGCTCTTCTAAGTGGTCTATGATTTTCTTCCTTACTTCGTTGTCTAAAT
The DNA here is from genome assembly GCF_029948245.1 of Actinia tenebrosa. Lineage (NCBI taxonomy): Eukaryota > Metazoa > Cnidaria > Anthozoa > Actiniaria > Actiniidae > Actinia > Actinia tenebrosa. The sequence goes on from NW_028292580.1 coordinate 2,162,540, forward strand.
ATACCGGTCGATAACCTTGGATATGACTCATCCAGTCCCTAAAGTATTTTATTCTCTTATAAGGTGTTTTCTTACGACCTCCATTGGCGTAATACTGCTCTCTGGTAGCATTTGGTACGGCATTACGAATATTCTTACCACACTCGTAACACTGTGCTGACGTGTCGTCTACTATTTGCATTTTCTTACCACAACACCAGAAACCCTTGGGCTTGGGTATGTTAACTTTGGATCTTAGGCAAATTATACAGAAGTCATTGGTGAACTTTTTACATTCATGCATCGTATATCCAACAAATATTTTAACCTCCGTTTGCGGTACCCAACACAACAGCAGTAAGGACTTGTCGCGCGGGTATTTCCCGCTGCCGGCGCCTTTCTTAAACCGCCTGTAAAACCCGTAAATCTTCGACATTGACCGCGAGTCCCCCTTACTGCTGCTCTCCAACGTTCAGAAATGCAGCGATACGTTTTAAAGAATCCTATGGCGTGTTCCACTTTAATCCGACAGCTGGTGAGCTCCCTGTTTATCTCCTGTAGTCTTGGGTTTCCATTGACTTGGGCTCTTCTTTTAGGTTTAATCAGAGCAGGATGGGGAGGATAACCGTTGTCAGAAATAATATGGCAGCCAGCAGGTAGATCTAGAGCACACTGCGGACCAATCCTTGGCATCATGTTAAATCCATTAGTGTCGTTGAGATGTCCGTGGAATCTAAAAATGTAGGGAATATAAAACTCAGTAATAAATCTAAAGCAAACCCTGGACGCATAGGCTGGCTTCATACCCACCGGACGAATTTTTAATCGTTCACTTGTATGATATTTCAGCAATAAATATCATTTCCAAGTTTACCAAAATAAAACAGTAGTAAGTACTTACGCAGCCGAACAATGAACTATCATCCCATCTGGAGTAACGATGATGTGGCTTGACATGAAGTGTTTCTTTTTGTCGCCTCTATAAAACATTGCCTGTCGTTGAGATGGTCGCCATGTTGGATGAGTCGTTGCATCAATTATCCCAACACAGAACGGAATTTTTTTCCAGTGCCCCAGCCAACCTCTCCACTCTACTAAAGTTGGCCAAACGACTTGTCGCGAATATTTCTCAAGTAGAAGAGAAACTATTTCTTGCATTGTTTTGCTTACATATGTAATGTCCACTTTAAACATTATGGCCAGGGTTTGCATTCTAAGATATCTTCTAAGCCAAATAAACACTAGGAGGAGTCTGTTTGTAATATTCAATCTTTGAACTCGTATCCTGCGACGGACTCTGTTGCGACGGTATGTCCTGTCGTGCAATATTATTGACATTCGCATGTCCACAACGACCTCACCAAATGTCTGAAGTGTCTCGCCAGTTAGATACCAGAATTTAATGGGAAAGCTAGCAATGTAATGGTAATAGTCACGGCCTCCATTTGGTTCTGCGATTCCTGTAAGGCCAAGTCGATCAATGACATCATTTGTTTTACACATGTCCAAAACGCGAATAATACATATCAAGACGAAGAAGATTTGAGTGAAACGATGAAACAGGAAAGCTGGGAAGTCATTCCCGGCATCTCGAAGCTTCAAAAATTGGAGGAGAACAAAGTAAGCCAGAATGAAGAACGTTGGCAAAACCGGAGGCGGCATCTTGTTTACAGCGGTTGTTGAGAATTAGCTTTTCAGAAGATACAGCGTAGTATTCACGAGATTATATGCAATTCTGCTATCGTGTGTGCCAAAAATGCATAGGTAAGAGCATTGTATCGTGCTTGATGACAATAGCGTGAATCTACAATCGAGTAATTTCTCGGCTTCGGATATATTTAACCTTGGCAAAAAATAATTATCACATTATATTGTTCAAAGGTTATAATGTAGTTTTTGAACAAGTTGTCACCTCGTGCATGAAGCTCGCTTTAATGCATGACACAAAAAGGGACGAGAAATAGTGCGAAAAAGATCTGATGCTGACGCAGGTAAGACTTTGTCAAGGGAGGTTCATATTTTGTAATGACACCATAATAGGGGGTGTAATTGTTTACACAGCTTTTAGGATATGATTGAGCAGATTTGTCTTTGCATTTCTCTGTTTTGTGCAATATATGAAAGAAACTACACATTTTTTTACAAGTGTAAGTTGAGAGGCTCAAAGGCATGTTCACACTTAATTCTGTATAAATACCGCCTGGAGTTCATGTGTGTGGTTGAAGTTTCTTGGCTCCATGGAGGGAAGAAACATATTTCTCGAAGCTGCTTTTGCGGGAGAGCCTGTAGCTGAATCCAGAAGACCAAGGAGACAAAGAGTTGGAAAGGCTGGAAAGGATTTTCTTTACGCCAAAAACCAGGCAAAAGCGAAAAGCAGACCGCGATAAAGGCAAGTCTAGCAAATCTGAAATAAAATCCAAAAACAGAAACCTCGAGCTACAGCTGGTAAGGGAAGCAGTGAGCAAAGTTGGATGTCTTCCCAAACGAGTACTTAGTTACGTTGAGCTTATGGCCGACCAGCTCGGTCCTGTCGAAAAGGCCTACTATACATCCACTGGCAAGGGAACAGGGCCAACTAAACAGACGGCACTTAGGCGAATAGGAAGAAAAATAAAAGAATGGCAAGTCTCGGGGTAATTTCTTGATATACTATAAATTCTTATTACTTTTAGTATTAATGTAGCTAATGAACTTGGTTTTTCCTTAATTTTTTAGCAACGACAAACCATCAGTAAAAGACCCGGAGGATGTATACGAGAGTAGTTGTAGTGAAGAATATTCGCCGATGGACATCAAAAACGATGCAAAGTGTACCTCGAAAAGAAAAGAAGACTATGGAAGGGACGGCCTTTATCTTGTTGGGGAAGATGAAAAACGTAAAGCCTCTGATGCCAGAAAGTACACGGAGACCACAACCAAAACGGAACGTTCAAGATTTCTTAGTGAATTTGAAGAGGATGAATTGATTGCAGAGGAGGAAAAAGGTGAGATGCTATCCATCAGTTTCATTGCCGTCATCGATATTATGTTCTTACGTAAGGCTTCAGAATAAGCACGAGGGAGTACGGCTCTTTTGAGTAATTTTCGGGTTGGGGTTGTGGGTCAGACCTAAAGTTATTTTTCATATATTCTTGCCTTTACCATCTAAGGCTGAGTGAAAGAATTTAAGGCTGAATTATAAATTTTGGATCCATACCATAGTTGACAAGTTGAAACTTCGGGGTTAGTTGGCTAGTTGGCACGTAACACTCGTCGGGTATCTTTTCGGGTGTACAAACTGGAGTTTTTCGGCGTTTCCTGGTATCTTTTAGGGTATCGAAGTAGGACTCCTATCGATATCCCTTTTTTGCACTTAAAATTAGTTAAGGCGATATAACTGACTCATCATCAAACGCACAATTTAACAGCCATTTTGTAATTTTTATGTTTGTATTTCCTATGGGTTAACATTCTCCCGAAGTCATTTTCTATATGCTGAGTAGATTTCCTGAGTAGGGTTTTGAAGCTTTTTACGAGCATATCCAATATTTGATTTGTAGCCCCAATACAACGACTCAACCCGCATTCATCGCACGCGGTGTTATTCATTTAAACGTGGTGTATTCCTGTCCCTATTCTTACAGCTGGAAAGGGAACAGAGAAGAAGGAAAAGAAGAAAAAGAAGAAAGATCAACTAGATGAGCTTATGGCAATGATGCCTACAATGACGGAGGCTGTAACCAAGCCGGCAAAGGCACATGAAAAAGCCGTTTCAAAGTGGCAAGGGTTGTCGATCTCTGACTCTGATTAGCGAGTTGGATGATACTATATATTGACGTGTTATTGTTCACAATAAAGTTTTTCTGTTCTCTTTGTTTGCCTGGCGTAATGTCATTTTCAGTGTTCATATGTTTGCTCACTATTTATTTCTAACATTAGAGTTCACGCACTAAACCCGTGAAACAAATACTAACTTTAAACAATATAAAACTATGATTAAACAAAAGAAAACAAGAGATTCGGTATGAAGTTCACGGGTTTAGTGCGTGCACACTATCATCGATGATAATTTTATTATCCATGATATAATTTGCCAACTGGAGCGTTTATCCACAAACGGGAGCTGCCTTGATCCCTTGGAACTTTAAACTGAGAAACCTTAGCAATTCAATTGATCATGACATGTATTAGAATGCTATAACTACGAACAGCTAAACAACAAAATCGTGAAAGTGCACAAGAAAACCATAATATTTTTATTATTGGTATTTTTCGTCGTTTGGGAAAATAAACCTTCAGAAGACACTAATTCCATTGTTTTCTTTCGTGCTTGTTTGTCTTTTCACTTTCTGTGCATGAATGTTCAGGGGATTCAGTAAAATCGTTCTACTGCGGCGCGTGTATGCATAACAATAGATGACTTAAGTGGGTCAAAACCAGACATGAGACAAATGTCCTATACACAAAAGGTCTATTCGTAATGCGGTAAACGATCAGCTTGGACATCGTGCACGGTCAGTTATGGATATCGTTCACGAATGCGTAATAGACCTTATTTGTGGGGTGACAATGTTTTCCCAATTCAGTGTGGCAAACCTCTAGGGGAATGAAGAGCTATTGTTTTGAAACTCGTCGGGATATCATCGTTATTCCTTTCGTATCCTTTGGGATACTCTTGAATTTTTGGAAGAGTGAAAACAAAAGAAAATTAATCCCCTGGAGGTTCGTCACGCTGAATTGGGAAAACATTGTCACACTATGAATAAAGGTATATTACATCAATCACTTTTCGGTTTGGATTTGCTTTCAACTCATTCCTATACTAGTACGTTCCCAACAAATGTTCGTACATATGATATCATATGGAAAACGATTGAATGAAAAACAGTATCAGGTTTGTAACAACACCACTGAATGTCTTAAAATCCCGCGGCCTTTAGATAACGGCCTCCTAACTGTATTTGTATTTCAATAATATTTGTAAAATATTTGTACCCGATCATTTAAGACTCGAAGAAAGGCTATGCTTGTAATTTGTTAAATGTAAATGTAAATGTAATCCTCATACTCATTTTAAAATACTCACCCTAAGTCCCTCTATTTCCCTTGGTCACTTCGGTAATCGTACGAGAACCGGTTTTTTCTCGGTAGTATGGCCTTAGACAGAAGAAATTGCATAACCTAAGCTACTTTATGCTGCATCACGATTTCAGCGCCTGCAAACTTTTCTAGAACGGAAGAAGATACCACAACAAAAACAAATAGAATATAAGAAAAGCAATGAATAGAGTAGTAAAACTTAAAAATGCAACGAATAAAGTGAAATGAAGCAATAGAAAAGTCAAGGGGAATAATATGAAAAGAATCAGTTATTCCCAGGAGGTCACCCATCCAAGTACTACGCTGCCCCTACCCAGTTTCACTTCGGTGATCGGACGAGAACCGGTTTTTTCTCGGTGGTATGGCCGTAGACAGAAGAAATTGCACAACTCCAGCTACTTTATGCTGCAAAACAATTTCAGCGCCTGCAAACTTTTCTAGAACGGAAGAAAATACTACTACAAAAACAAACAAAAAACATGAACAGCAATGAATAGAGTAGTAAAAATTAAAAGTTGAACGAATAAAGTGAAATAAAGCAATCGAAAAGTCAAGGGGAATAAAATGAAAAGAAGTCTACGGCACCAGTTATTCCCAGGTGGTCACCCACTCAGCACCATTAAGGCATGGCTCTTTTGAGAAAATGATGGAAAATCAGTTATTTATTCATATCTTTGACAGTTTATAATGAATCTTTCCCAATTTTGGCTCGTAGTAGTAATTCTTCAAGGCAAGCAATTACCACATATGTGTTACCATGGAAACCATGTCACGTGACCACAATGCCGCCATCTTGGATTTTTTAAACAAGCCTTTTGAAGTCCTATTGAAACTACTTCAAAAGTCCTGAAAATCCATACTTCTTTTTATATTTGCATAGCCTATATGAATCTAATTGGATATCTTGGAAATTATATTAAGTTTAATTTTTAGATTATTTTCAATTTTTTGGAAAAAATTGGTAGGTATTGTTTCGGGTTACCATGACGACCAATTGACGTCATAAGACTATTGTTGACCGGTATGAACAAGTCTTTGTTTCGGGAATGGTGGGCCAGGGATGGGCACCTCCATTGTTTATTAAATCGTTACCATAAAATGACGAGCAGACTATTGTTTATTAAATCATTACCATAAAACGAAGGGTAGGTATTGTTATGCAAGTTTGTGCAAGTTTTTGTTTAGCAATCCAATTTAAAGAGCGCGGGGATTTTGAATTTTTTACTCCAAAACTCAACCAACCAAGCAAGCAAGACCTAAAATTTTACTTTTGAGAAACGCAATGGCTACGTTATTCCAGTTAGGATCTCGAGGATATCATGCTACCGTCAATGAATTCAAAGGGCAGATCCTGATTCACATCCGAAAATACACTGATTTTCCTGACGCGGAAAAGGTTCCAAAAAAGTATGGAGTATCTCTTTCCATTCAAGAGTTTGAAGAATTGAAAAAAGTCATCACGGACTTGAGTGAGATGGTCAACGTTATGGCAGAAACGAGTCCTATATCCACCCAACCCGGAGATCAAACAAGAATTCAGAACCAACAAGTAATTGATCCACGAGCTACGAACCCTAAGTCAAAAGGTTTCGCTAAGAGACAGCAAGGAGGCAAAGAAAATGAACCTCCCAAGAAATGACAGAAATCAAACAAGCTTTCTAAATCCGATAGCATGCGTGGAACTAATTTCAGTCTATTTTAGTTTTAGATGTAATTACTCATGTGTAATATTTCTAATGAAAATAAATGTTTTTTTGAAACAATTTTATGTGTTGACCAAATTCTTGATAACATCCTTCCATAATTCTTTTAAGAACAAACGCCAAGCGTAGATATATCGTTTTATGAATTATAATTTAGTGACTATTGTATCCAACACAATACAATTAATGACTCATAAACCACAAAGAATAAGACTTACGAAGTTCTACCTAATTATTCAAATACGAAGGAAAACGTTGGAGAGTAAAACATCTTTATTTATAAACTAACATAAAAATACAATGCTCATTCTTCATCGCTACTTAAATTAAAAGTTTCTTTCTTGTTACTTCTGGGTGATTGGTGATGTATAGTCTTACAACCATGGCAGCGTGTAAGCACGCTTTTGAGCGTTTTTCTATTGACTGCAAATGGATGTTCACAAATACTACAGAGTGTTGAACTAGGAAAATTTACTAGCTTTTCGTGCCAAAGACACTTTGGACATTTCACTATTCTGTTCACTTTGACATCCTTGTTTCCACAGTAAACACAGGGATCTTCTTCTGTCTCACTTCCCTCATTGTCTTCTTCGTCCACCTCTTCCTGGTCTTGTTCAGTGTCATTAGTCTCAGAATTTCGGTCCTCCTCCTCCTCCTCGCTACTTGATTCTTCACTATCAGATTCATCGGATTGCTCTTTATTATCCTCAAGTTCTTCTTTTTCCATTTAATCACTTAAGACTTTTTTGTTTCGAATCCATTTCTTATTAATCCCCAATTCTGCCAATCCTTCCAGGAACGAATTGAGGGCTCTAGGTTTGAGGATATCAAGAATGTAGGGCAACAATACATAATCTAAGAGGGCTGTAATACTGGTGACAGGTGTGCGCCGCTGGTTTCGTAAACGCTCACCGCCTGGTGTCCAGAACACAATATTTTTGGAAGCCGCCATGCTATGCAAAAGATCCTTGGCATCTGACGCTGAAACACCGTCCGAAAGATCTTGCAAAACATTCTGAATAAGCGGTTCTTCTTCACTTTCTTCTTCATCATTGGACTCTTCATTGTCTTCTTCGTCTTCTTGTTCCCGCCATTCCAATTTTCTTTTCATGGTGATGTATCCCCAACTGAGTCTTAAATCAAATGATTGCCCGCGCCTACATCACTATCCATTTATAGCATCAAAAGTCCCGATATCAAAGCCGGGGTCAGTAAATCCGAAATGAATCCACCCCACTCTTGTACAAGAATTTGTTTCTTTTTCTTATATGGAACACCAGGGTCGTGAAGATCACATATTGAGCTTTGGTAGGGTAGCAGATGATTCCGTTCTTGTTTTGTCGTAGGGTGTAAGATTAAGAATTTCCGCAGACTAGAGGCCCCGCAGGCGCCATAAATATTTAACATCAAGAATCAGTCGAGCGTGCATCATTAACTTGTATGTACTTTTCTTTTTTTTCTTTTTCCTTTTTAATTTGCCCCTTTTTGTGAAGCTGATTAATTATAAGTTGTTTGTTGTAGCGAATCGTAGAGTGCTTTTAGTAAAAGCGTGAAACGCTAATTGCTAATTAGTACAATTTTGTTAAAAATTAGTTGAAGCGTGAAAATGAGCACGTGCGTCGAATAAACAAATAACACAATACACAAGTGAAATGGTTTTAAAGTTTTTATCAATTCCTTCGCGCTGCAAAATCAAGACACAAGACACATTTAAATCTAAAATGGCCACAATACGCAAGTGAAATGGTTTTAAAGCCTTTATTCCTTTGCGCTGCTGCAAAATCAAGACACAAGACACAACTAAAGCTAAAATAACCACAATACGCAAGTGAAATGGTTTTAAAGCTTTTATTCCTTTGCGCTGCTGCAAAATCAAGACACAAGACACAACTAAAGCCAAAATAACCACAATACGAAAGTGAAATGGTTTTAAAGCCTTTATTTCTTCGCGCTGCTACAAAATCAAGACACAAGACACAGCTAAAGCTAAAGCTAAAATAACCACAATACGAAAGTGAAATGGTTTGGCACACTAAAAGAATAAATGTACTTACTCTATTGTAGCTCACCTTACAAATACTCTGGCTGGATGTAAACGTCAATGAATGTACACGGCATTTAATATCACAAAAGTAATCATATACCTAGTCATTTCGTTGCTTTTTGTACACAAGCGTTTCTAAAACGCGTTCGACTGCGCTTGACTTGATTATTCGCACAATCGCGGTTCAGTGATTGCACGTGCACACTATATTTACTAATTAGACTACTAATTTGTACAAAATCGTACAATTTAGTATTAGTAACGTTTCACGCTTTTACTAAATGCACTCTACAATCTTCCGTGTAATTGTCGAACAATTGTCAAGCTGGAGCTAATAAATACGTATGTTGGAGTCAATGTGTACAAAGGCTCGACTATTTATGTAGTTGGAGACTACATAGGGATATACTTATACAACATATTATGAATCACTTGAATAATTGTGTGAACTTGCTCGGGTGTAGCAGTGCAAAGAAGGAAGTTCTTTTGGTGTTCAGGAGAAGACACCAAGACACCTAGCTATCAGGCTATCGATAGCCTAGCTATCAGGCTATCGATAGCTTAGCTATCAAACTATCCGACTATCAATAGCTTAGCCACCCGGCTACACGCTATAAAATTTCATTCACTCATGGTTCTAGTTTATTATTTCATCATGTCTCGTGTTGTGAAGAACAATCTTGGTTATCTCCAACTCTTGGTGTCGATACCGGGATTCTCCAAGTAAAGTTTTTTGCTGAAGCTTGTTTCTATTCAAATGCATGATTACTTTCTGATCTGATCTAAGCTATAGTGAAGCGCAACCGTTACGTCATCAAGACTAAGACAAAGGCGAAATTCAGAAAACAAACTTACAAGTTTACTTTGAGCAGATAATTTTCACAGCCGATCGCACTAGATCTTACTCACTTAAAATGGGGTATTATTCTAACTTTAAGTAAAAATGATAAAATCGGTTCGTATACTCCTCGTCGCGGTTAAACAGAATGCAATGTTTGTCTGAATGTTATTGATGTACCTCTGCAGAGTTCTTACTTCTCATAGAAGGTTGGCGAGAACAAGAAATAAGGTACTTCTTAAAATCAAGTCGAGCGTGGATCATTCGAAACTCCACCTTGCTCAACAAGGAAATTGACGCCTCCCATGAGAACCTTCAGCATGCAAATGTGGTAGAATACCATCATCCCTTGATTGGTTTAACAAGCTCTTACTGGCACGGAAAAGCTTACATTTGTCAGTTATTTTTCCTCAGTAAAATTGATGTAGAATTCACGTCGCGCTATGTTCATAAGACTACTAACCCATGATTGTGCTTGATGTGGTTATAGAGCCTGACTAGTATGTAGTAAACTAGGGATGAACATTCAGCTCGATCAAAGTGAAACAACTTCGACCGCACACCGTTCTACGAAGCACCCGTGAAGCAAAGCTCATCCAGCTTATCCACGTCTTAAATATGTTACATTTCTATTGCCATATTTGTCTAAATGTTTCTTATGTTAGAATCTTAATATCAGTGCCTTTGTAGCTCAGTGGTTAGAGCACTGCTCTAGTAAACCAGGGGTCGAGAGTTCGAGTCTCTCCAAAGGCTTTCTATTATTATTTCCTTTGATTTCTTGTGAGTACAAATTTTTGTAAGTTTGACTGGAGCTCTATCCTCATCGGTCTCGCGTTGCTAATATATGATAATCGATTAGATTACTCACTTGGTACGAATCCGCTGAGCCGCTCAGACGTTCCGTCCCCTCTCTCCCGGACAGATCTGCCAAAGGATAAAGAGGTATTAACCTTCTATGGCCAAGGAGTATCGGCAAATGGATTAGGTGTGAAGGTGTGTGGATAAGACCTCATCATTTATCCCTTTCCTATCTATGTTTTATCATTTATACCTTTCCCATCTATGTTATATCATTTATACCTTTCCCATTAATGTTTTATCATTTATTCCGTACCCATCTATGTTCTATCATTTATCCCTTTCCCATCTATGTTCTATCATTTATACCTTTCCCATCTATGTTCTATCATTTATACCTTTCCCATCTATGTTTTATCATTTATACCTTTCCCATCTATGTTTTATCATTTATCCCTTTCCCATCTATGTTTTATCATTTATTCCGTACCCATCTATGTTCTATCATTCATACCTTTCCCATCTATGTTTTATCATTTATACCTTTCCCATCTATGTTTTATCATTTATTCCGTACCCATCTATGCTTTATCATTTATCCCTTTCCCATCTATGTTCTATCATTTATCCCTTGTTGATTGGATTGGATCATGGCATGTGGACCATGAAAGGCAAAGGCACGTTTCTAATTGCTCTCTGGATTTCAAGCTTTTTCTACCCCTACGTTGTTCTATACAACGCTAGAAGCAACCAAAGATTAAATAATACTACCGGGACTCTTCCAGGATCAAATATTATTGGAGAAAATGAAATAGTGATTGGCTTTCTGGATCCGGAAAATCAGCTCCACGCTGCTAGCCAAGCAATATGGCGGATCAACACACGTGTTATATCGAAGGTGAAAAGGTCGAAATCATCAACCCCCTTTTACAGTAACTCCGTTTCAAGCTTTCATCAGGTACTAAAACTGATACATGACATAGAAGTGAATCCAGGTCCACAGTCTTCATGTGCCAAACGACGGAGGAAGAAAACTAATGTCACCATAGCCCACTTGAATGTACGCTCCCTGAAGTCGCGCGAAAACTTTCACTTGGTCGCCCAAACAATCACAGAAAGTAAATATGACATATTTACGCTATCCGAATCCTGGCTGGACCCCTCTACGTGCAATGCAGACATCAACATCCCTGGATATCTGCTGTTTAGACAGAACCGTGGAGCGCATAAAATCGGCGGTGGACTAGTCGGTTATGTCAAAGATAACTACAAAGCTTCCACCATAGAGCATATATCAACAGTATCCGAAACGAACTTCCAACAACTCTGGCTAAAATTACAATGCAAGAAACTTAAATCATTTGTGCTATGCACAGTCTACAGGCCTCCTAGTACACCGATCAGCTTCCTCGAAGACTTGACCACAACTTTCATAGACTCCCAACTACTGGGACTTGACACAATAATAATTGGAGATACAAATACGAACATGCTGGGAGACTGCCCCGATGGCCGTGCTTTAACTAACTTCTGTTCTACTTTCAATTTACTTCAACTTGTAAAGGAACCCACAAGAATCACTGACACATCACAAACTTTAATAGATGTAGCCCTGACAACTAACAAGAACATTATTGATGTTTGCGAAGTCAAAACCTCAACAATTAGCGATCATAACTTAATATTGTTGACTCTCACATTGAAGGCACCAAAACCACGGGCTTCATATATCACGACAAGAAGCTACAAAAATTACAATCCACATAAATTCGTCCAAGACTTGGCTAAGGTTCCTTTTCATGTTGTTAATATTTTCGACGATTTTGATGACCAAATTGATTCATTCAATTGCTTATTCTCTGGGGTTCTCAATGAACATGCACCTATTAAGGTGACAAAAATAAAATCAAGACCAAACCCTTACATTACACCTGAAATACGTCAGCTCATGAAAACACGCAATCAATGGCACAAAAGTGCAATCAAGACAAAGGATAAACTACACTGGAATGCATACCGCTTCTTTAGACAGGAAGTCAAGCGGGAAATCCGTATCGCCGAAAAACAACATGTACGTTCCGAACTTCAAAAGAGTAAAGGAAATACAAACTCAATTTGGAAGGTTATAAATCGCTGCCTTCCCAGAGAAAGACCCCTTTGGGCTTCAACTGAAGACCCTGCCATCCAGGCTAACAAGTTCAACGAGTACTACACCACTGTTGGCCAGTCTACAGCTACCAAAGCGAAAGCTCTCTCAAAAGAACATAATCTCGGTGTCCCCGATACACTGCCTATACCTGCTTTAAACTTCAGTATCAACCTTACTTCACAGTTTGACTTCAGACCAGTTAAAGAAGAAGACGTTTTGAATATCATCACCGCTATGCCCTCAAATAAAGCTCCAGGAATAGACAGAATATCCGCAAGAGTCCTGAAAGACAGCTTACCAGCGATGCTTCCAGTAATTACCACCTTAATCAACAATTCGTTCAATACAAGTACTTTTCCACAGTCGTGGAAACTAGCCGAAGTTATTCCTTGTCCAAAATCTGAAGACTTTGATGATCCATCCAAAACGCGCCCAATATCTTTACTACCAATCATGTCTAAAGTCTGTGAAAGAGCCGCACACTCACAACTCACCGAGTTCTTAGAAGAAAACCAAATAATATCCCATCTTCAGAGTGGCAACAGAAAACACCATTCCACTGAAACTGCCCTCCTCTACTTTACAGATGAAATTTTAAAAAACATGGATGATAAAAAGGTGTCAATCATTGCACTACTAGACATGTCAAAAGCCTTTGATAGTATTCGACACGACATTCTCCTGTCAAAGCTTCAAAGTATGGGAACTTCTAACACTGCTATGGCATGGTTTGAGAGCTACTTGTCCCATCGGAAACAAGTGGTGAGGATAGACAATACTTTATCTGACGCTCGCTCTCTTATCTTTGGCGTACCTCAAGGGACAATTCTCTCACCAGTTCTGTTTACTCTATATGTCAATGAGCTTCTATCTATCCCAAAGCATTGTCAAGTAATGAGTTATGTCGACGATACGAAGCTTTTTCTTGCCTTACCCTCGAAAGAAATCGACAAAGCTATCCCTGCTCTAAATGAAGATCTGAAAGAAATTGCAAAGTGGTGCTGCATGAACTCGCTTCTCATCAACCCAGATAAGACAAAAATACTAACTATTGGTGTACCGCAGCTCACAAAAACTTTACCATCACTCAAAGCAACACTGTTAGGAAAAGAGATCGAAGCCGTTCCTGTCGCTAAAGACTTGGGAGTTATTATCGATAGTTGCCTAAGGTACAACGAACATACAACAAAAACTGTTTCAAACTGTTTTTTTAAACTAAATAGAATCAATAGAATTAAACACTTATTAGACAGAAAGACAATATTATTACTCATGAACTCATTTATATTTACTAAATTATTCTATTGCTCTACAATATGGAGCAATACCATTAGGGCAAATAAAGCCAAACTGCAACTGGTGCAAAATTACGCGGCAAGGATAGTCCTTGGCCTCAGGAAATATGATCATATATCCAAAGGGATTAAGTCCCTTAAGTGGCTTAATATAGAAGATAAGTTATTTTTCAATGATTGTGTAATGGTACATAAATGCCTTCACAATCAAACACCTAATTACCTCACTCAGAAGTTTATATATAGATCTCAAATCCACACTAGATCGACCAGATTCAATGGGGATCTGAATCTGCCCAAATGTAGACTAGCTACGGGCCAACGTTCTTTCGCGTTCCGCGGAGCTAAAATTTGGAACGGTCTCCAGAAAGACTTAAAATGTATAAATGACTCTAAAATTTTTAGAAAACGACTTTTTAATTATTTAGTTTCAATAAAGTAGTTTAATTTACATATTGATTATAATTGTATATACTTATATTTATATTCTTATATTTTATATTCTTATAATAGTATCATTTATATTAGTGTTATATTATATTTATCTATATTGTTGCTGAAAAGCCTTGTAAAAAGGAGCCTCAATAAATGTATGTATGTATGTATATTCTAGTTTACTTGTGCCAAGTTTTATCTCCGACTATTAAAATGCCACCGCGTGAAGGAATTTCAACTTGTAGCGTTCAAACACGCTATACGGCTAATCAATTACACGGGTTGTTTATCAATATAACACTAAATCGACTCAATATTTCTTTCTTTTTTTTTTTTTTTTTTTTATTAAGATGATTTGCCAAGAGTATAAATAGCATAACTAGAGAGAAAATACTCTTCAATCAAGTGGTTCTCTGTGTTAATCCACGATAATTGAGCGCAGATTGAGCTTAAAACCATGTCACACAATCTAGGGTCATGACAAGAGCACCCCGTCGTAGGTGGCTTTAGCTAGATTTCTTCCCCAATGCAAAAGATTTATCTCCTACTCTGAGATACCAAATACTCTATGAATATAGCCGGTTTTTAAACTATTGAACCGGTTTTTGATGAATTATTACCATGACTGTCTTGAGACTTGCATGTAAACATTTAACGTCCTAGCGAGCTGTCAACGGCACTCTAAATAAACACATGAATTCTACCAAATCATTATCGTAGCTTACCAGTTACCAAACCACCAAACTTTGATTACTTGGTCGGAACAGATATTGCAAGTTTCTTTAACTCCAAATATCATTAGGCGTTTCCCCTGTTTTAACGGATGGCAATACTGTGAAGTGACAATCGGAGCATGCTTTGTCACTACAAGTTGAATAAATTTTCCCAAAATGTTAATCATTATCTATTAGCGCTTAACACAACGCGCTAATATTAGCTTGGTCAGTCCGCTTTTGAGTTGTTTAGGTACGATGGCGCTCTGTGGATTTTCGGCTCTTATTGGATATAGTCCTTGCGGGACCAGTACAGACTATCCAGATCAAGTGCACTCTGTTGCTATATCTGACTGTCAAAAAGATATTTCCAGGCATCTGGAAATATTTGGCATTAGTGAAGATTCGTCCCTGGATAATGAAATGATGTTATTGTTGGCTCGTGCAGGTAATATAGTCTGCGTTTTATCCATTTTTCATCGTTGCCTGCCTTTTAATATGAATATCAGTTGATAAAAGTTCTCTTTAGGTATATTCGCACCCGATGATTCTCACAAAGCAATAACGATATGTCCAAAGCATCGAGCTGAATACGGGATTCGGTGGCGATGTCGCAAAGCTAGATGTTCCGTACCACACCCCCTAGCTGCTCACAAAACTTATACGGTAAAAGCCACGAGGCGAATAAACACGAGACAATCCTCATTTATTCTGGGTAAAACAGGAGAACTTATTGCTGTTGGATCACGTAAGTTAAAAATCGATCTATTTTATCAGGCTAGAAGTACAAATGCTTCCATGCCGGGCATTGTGGTAAACGATTGTACTATTCTACAAGCAACGTCATAAATTATGAAATACATCGCTCGCATTGGGTGTTGATTCGCGTACTAAACGACCTATATGCTAAGGCCAGTGAAATATGCAGCGGACCAATCGTAATATTTGAAATGAAAATTGCAGCAAATTCACAAGCGGAATTTGAGACATTTAACTCGAAAATAAATCGATATTCCTCTTCTTGGATTTAGCAATATGTAAGACGTGCAGCGCATATATAATGAGCATTGCAGAAGAACCAGAAGAACAAGATGCATCCCTTATTGAACCTGAACCTGACACGGTGGAAGTGAGTATGATCTATTATGTGATCATTAAGCCTAGAGTGCTATAAGAAAGGATTGATTATAACAGTTATAATATATTAGTTTGAGTGAGGCTTAAGTAGATTTTTAGGAATGATGGTGTGGGCTGGGGTGCTAATCGCCCTTTTGTACGTGTGTGTGTGTGTGTGTGGGTAGGGGGGGGAGGGGAGGGGGGAGGGGGTCAGCCAAGGAGGTTAGCATTTTGAGTCGTATTACTATTTTTTCATGTGGTCACCAAAAATTAGAGACAAAAGCATACGGCCGATTGGTTAAAACATCATTCGAATTCCTAATATTTTCAATTAGATCACTCAGAAGAGGGAAAAAGAAACAGCTGATGAGACTGGACTTATAGAGTCCCTCAAGAAACTGCAGATTGAAGAAGTTAATATTTTCAGTCCGGATACTGCGAGTACTGCGTCCACACAAAGTGACGAAGCTATTTCTGCCATCAAAGCTTCAGACGAGACCTTTCTGAGCCCGGATACTGCGAGTACTAGTGCTTCCTCGTATAGTGATGAAGTGCGAAGCCAACCACTTCAACAACTGAACAAGTTTTTAGTAGCTTCAAAGATTCCACCCCTTCAAAGACGATGGTTAGACTGGAATGAGATCAGTGAAGTGACCAAACAACGCTATACAAAGAGGAGCGCTGAGATTGTAGCTGCTGTGCTCCAAACGGTTTCTCTTGACAACGCTGGACACCTCTGGCAAGCTCTGATATCATCCAGCACTACTAGTAAGCTCCTTGGTACTGATGAACTAACAAAGGCAGACCACCGCTACCTAGAGGCCCTTGCAGAAACCTACAATAATGCGTCTAGCTGGGATACCCGCCGACAAATCCTCTCAATAATGGCTGGTTTAGCGAGCTTCAGTGTAACAAATTCATACATTCCTGGTCTTACCAAGTACCGTTACACTTCAGCAAACTTACATCGTCTTCAGCTTGGTAGAGGTGTACCAGTTCCTGTTCAAAAAGCATCACGTATCAAAGTAGATCCAAAGCAGCTCAGTCATTTCTTATCCTTTATTACTAGTCCGCATTTGGTCCAAGACCTCCCTTATGGCCAAAAACACCTTACTCTTTCCTCTGGTCAAGTCCTCGAAGTGCCTAATGTGATACGCACTATGATACCTCGTAGCAGCAGTAAGGGGGACTCGCGGTCGATGTCGAAGATTTACGGGTTTTACGGGCGGTTTGAGGAATGGTCCGGCACGGGAAATACCCGTGTCCCGTTATTTGTTGCTGCTATGTTAGGAATATTTGTCTTATATATGCATGAATGTAAAAAGTTCACCAATGACTTCTGTATAATTTGCCTAAGATCCAAAGTTAACATACCCAAGCCCAAGAGTTTCTGGTGTTGTGGTAAGAAAATGCAAATAGAAGACGACACGTCAGCACAGTGTTACGAGTGTGGTAAGAATATTCGTAATGCCGTACCAAATGCTACCAGAGAGCAATATTACGCTAATGGAGGTCGTAAGAAAACACCTTATAAGAGAATAAAATACTTTAGAGACTGGATGAGTCATATCCAAGGTTATCGACCGGTATATTTAAACAACGAAGTAAGGAAGAAAATCATAGACCACTTAGAAGAGCCAACCCCACAAAGCCTACGGAAAACGCTGAAAAAATTAAAACTAGGGAAATATTACAAAGCTATTCCCTATCTTTTGTCTGAAATTACCGGTATTCCCGAGGTTTCTGATATGACAAAAGCCGAGTGGATGTTTTGTCGGCTGGATAAGGATGTTCCTTATTACCCTGACGTAATTTACGAAATATTTTACAAAATAGACCCCAACCACCCCCTCTTGGGATGGATTCCGAGAAAATAAAAATGCAAAACTGGCGTTTATTTTGCCAGAAACCCCACTGGGGAATGCATCGCGCAGAACACCAAGCTATCCCCAGTGGGGTTTTTTGCATTTTGGGCTTACGGGGCTTATTTCATCCCGCGCCAGAGGCCCTCTAGTAGATACACATATATCTTTCTTACGACCCACCAGAGGGTGAACTCCGGACAGCGTCCCGAGACACCCCCTGACTTTTCCAATCGCGAAACCCCCCATCGCGGGGTTGAATCGCACTTTCTACCCCTCCCCCCACGGTTGCTGTGAGTGGGGGAGGCTTTTTTTTTCACTCACAGCAACCGGTCCAAATGCGTCTACAGCGAGGCTTGAACTCGGGCCTTTAGGCCTCCCCAGCTCCAAAGTCCACGATCACAAGCGAACGCCAGACACATCTGGACGCTTATGTATGTGAAAATTATTATATTTATGTCTTACACTCTAATTTGCATATTTTCTAGACTGACGTTCGATATGTAAATAGAATCCCGTCACGCTCTTTTCAAAGCAGATGTTTACTGAGCAAGCTTTCTTTGAAGCTCTTCTTTCGCTTCTTGGTAGATCTTTTTGCGAGATTCCTCGGAAAGATCTTTTACGACTGTTTTTTTATTCCTTATGTCCGTCTTTAGTTTCTCGTATTTGTCTTCTTCGGCCAGAATAAGCGAGAATTCTACGTTGTCTATCTTTCTGTCACGCAAAGCCTTTGAAACAAGGTTGGTAATAGTATTTACTTTAGCCCTAGACAGAGCTATTGTCGTGTCATGCTTGGATATTGTGCTTGACAACTGTTTCATAATACCCGTAGCAACAGCAGAAATAATACCACAGGCTGCCCCAACGCCGGCCAAAGGAACTCCAACAATTATTCCCGGTCCAGTAAGCGAAGTAGCAACGCCAGAGCCCGTTAACACAACAGATATGGATCCTGAAGTTATCGCAATCTTATGTAGCGTACTCCGGGCTCTGACGTATTTCTTCCTAACTTTTTCGTAGTGTTTTGTTTGCCCTTCCAAGTAAGCCAGGATTAAATTTGCTTTATTCAGACGAAAGTTTTCTGCGTTTAGTTCGTTAGGTTCCTTAGGAAGTTCAGGATAAAGTGGAGGTGCTGATGGTATAACATCCATTATATATACTAATGTACGACGCTTTTGGGAATGACATTGAGGAGCAGCCACATCATGACAACAGGGATTACTGGAACTGGAGAGCGTTTAGGAAGATGTTTCCGCATGCAGACCCTAGTAAGTTCGAAAGAAGGCCCGATGGCATTTACTATAACGGCTCTAGGATGTACAGCAATGAGGATTTGAAACCTACGCTGGTCGATCAGATAGACTCTCAGCTGAAGCATCCTAAGTCTAAGCCCGTACAAGGTTGGTCAAAGGAATTATTGCTGGGTACCAGTACTTATCCGATACCCGCAGTTTCATTTGATAAACACCCAAGCTTGGACCTAACGCTGAACATGCGGATCTCTAACAAGCATTCCTTTCCGTTAAAGGTGCGAGATATCTTCAAAAACGTGCCCATTATTCATACCACGGCGAAAGAAGCCCACGAATGGTTAAGCGCTCCTAATATGCGTTATTGGCCGCAGCAGTTCAACTTTGCGGTTTGGTGTGCCACCAGCGGTTGTGGGGTAAGCGCAAACTTGATGAAGAATTCGATATTTATGTTTCACTTTCACTTTACGGTGAGGCGAATACTGCATGAGATGGGCGTTACTGCATTGCCAGGAGATGCTGCGTTCTATCCAAGAGATAACCAATACGACGTTCCGGCCTATAACAGGCTTTGTAAGGAGTTCGGTGTTGTAGGGAAGGATTTTAGATGCACTGTCGGTGCTAACAATGGTCTAGGGCACATGTGGGCTTATTGGGGGATTGGTGGACACGAGCTAAGTGATAAGGAAGTTCATGCGTTGAATCTACGATGGAATACTGGGTATCACAAAGAAACTCACGACAGTAGCACCTTCTTTGAACCAAACGCTAAGACCACTAAGGAAGTCAGAGACGGACCTCTGTTCAAAGACGAGGGCGGTAAGTATGCCGGGGCTAATCCACTGATTATCAAAATTACCAACGACGAGAAAACGAAGCAATATCTTAATTTCATAGCTCCAGAAGGTAAAGGACTAACTAGAGCTGGTCTTGCTCGTTTGAATCGCAGCATAGAAGCTTACGTGTATTCCATTTTGGGAGCTCAGGTAAACACCCGATCAAGTATAATTGGGAATACGGGCGCCGCAGAAGAGACGCGAGCCGAAGCCTTGATCTTATTCGAAAGTTCGATCTTGGAGGGTGACATTAGCAAGGGCGTACAGCGTTACCAACTAGCTATACAAAATTCTAAGGCGAGGTTGGACTATGCCGTAGCCCCTGGTTGTTGGTTAATGCCTAGTAATTTATCTATAAATACTGGCTCTGTAGTAGGATACAACAACAAACTTCAACGAGCTACTAAGGACATGAAGTTTGGGGTGAATGACGTGAACTCTGACATGACCAAGGGCATTCCTCACTTCGTAGAGAAACCAAAAAAGGAACACGCAGAAAAACCCGAACCAAAGAAGAAGCCTCAAAAGAAGGTTATGCCAACCATACCCGAGGAATATGACCATACCCTACTAAAAGCCGGCCTAGCAGCTGCAAGCATTGGTCTGAGCTATTATATATGGCGATGAACAACCCCTACGTAGCTGGAGTAGATTGCGTTTATACGACTTACACAGGCGAGAAAAAATACAACCAGGCATCTTGGGTTGATGTCACGGGTATGTCCGTGAATTTGAATTACTCAGGAAAGAAATTGATCCTTTGTAGTATTTGCATTGGTACGAGCAGCCATGCCAACGTCGGCTTTAGGTTCCTGGATGAGAATGGCGTACTGCAGCCTATGAGAAATAAGACAAACAACAGGGAGCCTGCGCATTTCTCCGTAGAGCCCAACCCAGCCAGCGCCGAAAATCTATCGGTTTGGACTTTCCACATGGTCGCCGATTGCCATGGGAAGGTAAAGCTGCAAATGCGCGTAGACGATACGGGAAAGGTTACGGTAAATAGCATAGAAAATCAAAGGGATACTATCTATAACCACGCAACCATCAGCACTCTTACGTTGCTTAGCTTTTAGAAGCAAATTTATTTGCGGAAATATATGAACCCACACGCGAAGGAAGATTGGTTTCTCCATTACCTGGAGGAGAAGGACTACTTAGAACAGCATTGGCATGACACCGGGCTGTGGGTGAAGGTTGGGGGCTTGGGGTTGGTCATGTGTACCATTAGCATTTCGACGGGGTATTCGTGTAATGTCGGGTTTAGGATCGTCGATGAGGATAACCACCCATTACTACCCTACAGAAAAAAAGATAATAATAGGAACCCAGCTCATTTCTCGTCGGAGCCCCCAACGTTAAGCACAGAAGACTTAACGCCGGTAACTTTTCATATGATAGCCAATTGTCAATATGCGAAGCTTCAGGTTCTTCCCAACGACGTTGCCTACCTTCGGATAAATGCCGCCCCGTCAAAAGATCCTCCAACGAATGCTGTTTGGAATCATAAGCCCATTAGCACCATGAGTGTGCTGCCGCTAGTTCCGCATTATCAAGGCGGCGCGAATACTATCTTTACTTATCCCCAGTCGAGGACGCCTCGGATGCCTGACGACGATAAGCCCCCAGTAATACACAAGGATAAGATTAACCCTTCATCTTCTTCAGGAGTACCACTCCAATAGCGACGACCAAGATCCAAATGTTGTTACCCACGAACTTCAACAGTTCACCGCCGGCCCTAAGTGCCAAGGAAACAACCGAACCCAGCAGCCCAGGAAGACCGGCTGCCATCTTTTTTCCCAAGTCCGTCAGCCCATTGCCTAATTTCTTTACGCCCGCGCCTGTAGCCTTAAGCGCATTAAGGATAACTCCTACTACGCTCGAAATAGCAACCGCAAATGCCAGTGGAACGCCACACTTCAAAAGGGCTCTTTTTACCTTTTCCTTGGTGGTAAGCCCCAGCTCCTTTTCCAGGTTTTCCTTTTGCGCCTGTAATTCCGCAAGGCGCACCTCTAGGGTTTCTACTTCCTTTTGAGCTGCCTCCCTTTCCTCTTCTGGCCGAACCAGGTCCACGGAGGGCACGCGCGGCCCTGGAACCGGAACTGTTTGCCATTACTTTTGGAAAGCGGTCAACCGCAATAACACTGAATGCTTAAATTCAAGATGGCGGCTCAAAGTGCTCGAAAATATAGTGCTGAGGAAGTTCTAGAGAAACTTTTTAATGGTAGTGAAGATGAAGAAGAGGAGGAAGTTGAGGAAAATAATATTGATAGGGAGGAGGAGATTTTGGACCAATGGATTGACAGTTTTGATGGAGGAGAGACATGTGATAATGACTTTTTTAGGGAAAACGCCAAAATGTCTATTCTCCCTCTGATTCGAGAGGCATTTCTTAGAAAGAGTGACCAAAGTGGTAGGCTTTTATTATTATTTTATTATCTTTTTGTTGAAGTACATTTGAAATTATATATTAGATGTTCTTCCTGATTTATTTTACTTAAACTACCCATCTGAAGACATACAAAAGACATAATAACTTCGCTTAAAATTTGTTTGATCGATAGCTATTTTTAAATCTGTTTTAAAACAATAAAAGTGGCGCACGAAAATGATGAATTTTTTTAAAACGGGGTAATGTCTTCAGAATACGTAGCATGTTGTAAATGGGATCCCTAATTATGAAAATTGATCATTTACAATTACAATTATTTATTTAAAAATTCAAAAAATACATATGAAAATACTTACCACTTCCATCCTAAACTACTTGTCAGTTGTAGAAATATAAAAATGTAACAATAACAAAATGAATTCCTATTTTCTAAAAAAATATTATAAAATAATACTGAGTGATTTTTCCATTTAAATAAAACTTTATGATGAAAGGCCAGATCCAGAAAGTATACGTGTGTTGTAAATATCATGTAAATTTTGATCAGAAATCATAAAATAAAACATGTACAAGAGAAATTGTCAATAATGTTTTATTTTGTTTAGATCTTCAGTTAGTTACCCAAGGCTTGAATTCAAGGACTCTTAGTGTTAGGTCAGTGCTAGACCAGGAAAGCAGGTTGTGGCTTAGTGCTATTCATAGACGACTGGCTGGGAGAGTGGGTATACGTAGGCCATACTTCTCTGAAATTACCAGAAGCATACCATATAATGTATTTTTGTCTTTGCGCCAAGTGTTGAAGGATTTAAAAGCTAGTGAACTAGACTGCTACTTTGCCCGAAACAAGAAAGCAGATGTGATTTCCATTACAAATATGGGATTTGTACACAAGATGTTTTCATGTTTGTCAAGCCAAACCATTGCTGAAGTGAAGACATACTTCAAACGTACCCTAACATCTATGACACGATACAACCACAAGGTCAGAGTCATAACATCAATCTCTAAGGACTTTGCATTTATGTACAAACTGAAGTCTGGACAATTAGTGATACAATTTCATTTTGGTGAATGGAATTATCATGGTAATGCTCAACACTTTGGATAAATTAAGCTGAGATATTTATTTATTTATTTATTTTTACATGTATTACTATTACATTAAGTTAGCTAATGTCCAACATGTGCAGTAGCACTCTAGCCTAATTAGTGTATTACAACATGTGCAGTAGCACAAATTTGATATTTTTACAGTTAGCTTATGTCCAACATGTGCAGTAGCACTCTAGCCTAATTAGTGTATTACAACATGTGCAGTAGCCCAAATTTGATATTTTTACAGTTAGCTAATGTCCAACATGTGCAGTAGCACTCTAGTCTAACTAGTGCATTACAACATGTGCAGTAGCACAAATTTGATATTTTTACAGTTAGCTAATGTCCAACATGTGCAGTAGCACTCTAGTCTAACTAGTGCATTACAACATGTGCAGTAGCACAAATTTGATATTTTTACAGTTAGCTAATGTCCAACATGTGCAGTAGCACTCTAGCCTAATTAGTGCATTACAACATGTGCAGTAGCACAAATTTGATATTTTTACAGTTAGCTTATGTCCAACATGTGCAGTAGCACTATAGCCTAATTAGTGTATTACAACATGTGCAGTAGCACTCTAGTCTAATTAGTGTATTACAACATGTGCAGTAGCACTCTAGCCTAATTAGTGTATTACAACATGTGCAGTAGCACAAATTTGATATTTTTACAGTTAGCTAATGTCCTACATGTGCAGTAGCACTCTAGCCTAATTAGTGCATTACAACATGTGCAGTAGCACAAATTTGATATTTTTACAGTTAGCTAATGTCCAACATGTGCAGTAGTACAATTACTGGATAACATATTGACAAATCAGTAGAGCACAGTAGAGTGCATTCACTATATGTGTGAAATAGTTTTCTAACAAAATTGTGCAAATAAGTACAAAATCCTTTGCCTTAAATTTTTTTATTAGTGCAATTTTGCAAAAAAATTTGTTTCACTTATATAATGAAAAAACTATAGCACACATTACATATAGTAAGTACAAAAATTAAACGTGTAGCACAATGTCGCAACAAATATTGCTGTTTGATACAAAAAGATAATAGAATTTATAACACGAAATAGCCGTTTAATGTTTGTACTCTATTATTTTAAAACATGGGATGGTAAGCAAAACGTTTCCTTATTTGATAGAACTCTAATGATTTAAATTCAGTGATAAATAGCCCTGAAGTAGTTTGAAAATGACATTCAAGTTTTACATTTTGTGTCACAGTATTCACCACCTGAGAATTTGATTGATGGTTGTTCATTTTGTATAGAAAGTGAAAAGAAATAAAAGCTGTTAAATTAAAAGTATTGTTAGCACTGCATTAAATGCCAATAATAAAGATTTCAAGAACATTTTATGATCATATAGAAAGTTGGAAAACAGCAAGAATTATCACAAAATGCTTAATTTTATACAGTGAAACAATTTAACAACCTTAAATGGTGACTAGATATATATATTCCATATTTTGTTTACAAGTGGAATTTTTTTCTTTTTTTAAAAGGGAGGGGGCTTTATGATTTAAAAAAAAAATGAAATGAAACCTCTAAAAAAAAAAATGTTTGTAAGTGATAAATGCTTTCTGGTTATTATTCGGATCTTACCACAGAAATTCATGATCAGTTTATCAAGCTAATATGTTTTATTGAAAAAGTAGTTTACCTTGTTTGTCACTCTCAATTAACAGAGCTCGTTGTTTGTGACTGCAGTATTTACACTGGCTTTGGACTGGTTCTTTATCGTACCCACAGTAACAAAAGTTAGGCTTCTGGGAACGCTTTGGGATATAAGTTAGTCCAGAGGTTCTAACTTTGGTGTTTCGGTTATGACCTCGTTCTCGTAACCATAGGAGGGAAATATGCTCATGCATAAAGATTTGCTGCCACCTGGAGTCAAAGTTAGTATTTACAGCATATCGTGCGATGGAAATATGCTTTGCTTCCCTTCCCTCCATGGAATTCAAACCTAAGCCCATATTATACTTACACACCATGTCTTTCATATGGGCTGGTACAACAAATCCTAAAGTCCATACAGATGGATGAAAACCAAAAACAAGTTGATGTACTCTAAAAAAGGTCTTACATAACTTTTCAAGTTTACTTACTTCCTCACTTGTTACTTTGACTGCGGCTAAGCAATGAGATGCAATCTCTCAAGACCAAACACAAGTAAGCTACAGCATGAAGATGCTGTCTGGCTTTTGGGTCCCTCTCCAGATCTCTTGTTGCAGATTTGTCTACTGATGCAATCAAATACATAAAATTGTGAACAAGCATTCGTGAATCTTTACCAGTGAACCGGTAATCAAATGCTTTTTGTTGAATCCTTGTGTCATTGAACCATTTAATGATCCGTTTTGCTAGCCTTGACAAATTGCAGTTAACACGCATGGTTCTAATGTACTGGGCAAACACAGATGTGGATGGAATCTGAGAAAAAGAACAAGATTCACCAAAGTTAGAAAGTTTGCATATTGTGTCTAAAAGATGCTTGTGGAGTAATGCACATAAGTTATTTTTCAAATGCAGGGGTTCTACATGTACTCTGTCAATGATACGACCAAGTGGTGGAACAAATTCTTGTCGACTGTGACATTTTGAAATTAGTGCGGTAATTCTAGTCCTGTTTGTTGAATTGGCCAATCTTTCTTTGGACAATTTTTCCTTCAGTTCTTCCACTTGTTTTGCAACATGCAACCTATCTTTGTAATCCCAGGGATGCCAGGTGTTTTCCTTTCCCTTCCCATAAGTACCATCTAAGTTGGGACCAGTAACTTTTGTCACATCTGCAAAAGAGGAAAAGTATTTTGCACTATTGTTTAACTCCCCACTGATAAAAGCAAGCATTTTCATATCATTGGGGAGTTCAGCAATAGAAAATGAGGCCTTAACAGGTTGACCATTATGAATTAGAGTATATTCTCCCTTCTCTACATCAGTGATTTCCTTGACAAGTCTTCTAAGGTAGACTTGTACTGGTTCGCTGTCCTCACTGCAGTTTGCTCCAAAGAGCAGGTAGCTTTCATTAGAGCTCAGTACGCTTCTACCGATATTTAGTATTCCTACCAACCACGCACATGCAGTATCATCCTTCCCGCATGGGGCACCATCTCCTCCTAGTGACACATAAAATTTATATGGAAGATTATTAAACCATGTTAAATCATAAAAATTACTATTATCCAAATAGTACTGTGCCAGGGTTAAAACAGTTTCTTTCAGATCTCTGTAACAACCATGTACTTTTTCTGACATATCTTTACAAAGTGTATCATGTACACTATGAACAGTACCTATTGGAATCTGTTTGATATAGGGCATTAACCTGTGATACGGAATGAGCTTAGGAAAAGAACAACCATCAACAGATAAGGGGATGATTTGCTTACCATCGGAATTGCTCTTATATGACATTTCGCGATAAACTTTACGATATTTTCTCTTTCCCATAACCCCCCCCTACTATAGTAAACAGCAACACTACGTATCTTGTCTTCTTCTGATTCTTCATATTTCTTGATCTTCTTTTTTCTTTTTTTGATGATTCCCTTCATGATGGTCTTGCTATCTCCTATCCTTTCTGCTACTCGATCTGGTTTGCACTTCTTTATAACAGTATCAATCAGCCCTGTCTCCGCTGCCTCCTGAGTTCCTCCATGGATCTTGAATGCCATCTGCATGGTCTCACTTCTTCTTTTCCTAGCCAGCCTATCATGTACCTTATCTGAGGTTGGAGTTCTCTTTTTAATTGCACTAGATTTTGGACTACTGCCTAACTCTTTTTCTATAGAATTCAGTTCTTCAACCTCCTGCACTACTCTACCAATCTACAAGTAATTCAATGCAACAAAAATGAGATGAACTGGTGAGCCTAGTCTTTGAAACACATTTAGCTTGTCTTTGCAAAAGAAAAATAATTTATTGCAAAATGTACAACTGAAACATAACTGAAGCATAAACATTGAGCATTTAAACTTGTTTTGAATTGATAATCTTATATCATATATTACCAAAGAAGTCAAATTGTTAGGTTAAACACACTAAGTGCTCAAAAGAAAATGTAAATAAGTGTCAAATTGAATATTATATTGTTTTTCTTTCTTAAAGATGTACAAATATAAAGCAAAGTATTTCAGTCTTTGCATGTACATATATGTATTCCATACAATATTTTACCTATTGTATCTTTTAGATACCTATATTAACTGCACTTTTCAGAATATGGAAATCAAAATCACTTTATAGACTATTTACACCCTATTTATTAATACAATAATGACAATGTTATGATCTGTGATTGTCCTGTAAAATATGAAAACAAAATTCACACACATCAGTTGAATAGGTGATAATATTTTTTCAACATTAATTTACTTCTGCAAACAGAAACATTAGAAATTGTACATTTCAAATAATGTTTTCTTATAACTTAAAAGATATCATGTAAAATAGATCTTTAGGGTATTAAAGCTTAATGTTTTGTGTTTCAGTGGGCCTGCAATGTCAATGCGTGCACCGTGCGTTAAAAAGATAATAACTGAATTTGTTGCTAGGGAGATTTTAAATTCCAAATCCAAAACATAAATCAACAATCAAGAATAACTTTTAAATAGATTGGATTTCTTTTTAAGTTTTAACTTAAAAGTTTATTGGATATCATGCCTTTTAGTGAATTTGTGTTTCAACAGCTGATTTGAACTTTCAGAAGCCAACGTTTTCAAATTAATCTGTTTAGTTTATTTGCTTATAATATAAGGTCATGAAAAAATAAATCCCTCATATAATATTATTATATGAGGGATTAATTTTTTCCTGACCTCAAATAATATGTTCCTCACCTTCTCGTCAAGTCTTTGGCACTTGTGGATCTTAGCATCCAACTCTCCCCTTTTCCTCTTCAGCGTGTCTTTCGTACTTTTGATGTCTTCCTCCATTAATTTAATTTGTCTGGTGTTCGCAATCATCTTCTCTCGAGATTCTTTTTTTCTCTTGTTAAAGCTCGCAAGATCAAATCGTGGCATTTTGCCGAAGCGAATGGCGCGAAATCCGACCAGCTTTTCGAAAAAGTAAAGTCAACAAAATCTAATTTGAATTGTAATCTATCAACAAAACAGCATGAAAATATTATTCAACTTTCAAGTAAAAATTTTTCCCAAGCCTGAAAATGTGTCTTCACATACAATTTTGCTTGGAAACGGAAAAACCACGAACACTCTGATGAATCCTGCAAACTTACATGGCGAAATTACATCAATGCTTGGTATCAAAACAAAGCCCTTCCGATGTACTATCTCAGTCAAACAATCGATTTCTTTTCGGAATAGACCAATCGCGGCGAATTGCTTCCGAAGTCGACGCATATTGGAGTTCGCTAATTCGCTACCAGTACTCCCAAATTGAAAACGGTCAAAATTGAAATCTCGACGATTTAAAGTTCCGAATTGAGGATTGCGTGCGCCCGCCGTGTCCGTAATTACTTCTCGCTGCCGATCTATTTGCCCCTCCAGGTCTTCGATGGCTTGATCTCTTTGCCGGACTTGTTCTTCCTTAGTATTAATTTCAGCCATTAACCGCCGCCGCTCCACTAAAGAGCCGGCTATGGTAGTTTGTAAGTCATTAGCATCTTCGCTTCTTAAGTCCAACTCTTGCAGGGCGAGGTTAAGAGCCTTTTGTGCTTGATTCCTTTCACGCCGAATTCGGGTTCTTTGGTCTACCAGCTCGCTTATTTCTTGATTCTTAAATTCGACTTCCCTCCTATGTGCGTCGGCGAGCCGCTGGTTTTGCTTCATGTATTCTTCCTCCCTTTCTTCCAGCGTTTCCCGCAGCGCTTCCGTTGAGGCGCCAGAGCCTTTAGCCTCCTCCAGGTCCCTTTGCGCTTTATCCCTTTCCCGCAGGGCTTTATCCAAATGATTCCTAATTTCTTTCATTCTTTCATCTTGATGGGCGGACCCCTTCTCAGCATCAGCGAGTAGTCGACTTTGCTTTGCGTATTCTGCGTCTCTTTTTTCTAACTCCCTTTGCAGCTCCTCGGCACGCTTTTCCATTCCAACCCTTTCGGTTAGGGCTTCCAACCTTTCTAGCATGTTTCGGGTGGCCTCTTGGAAGCCCCTTAATCTCGCTACCTTAACCTTAACTGCACCATTTTCATCGAAAAGTAGCTGTGGTTTTGTCCAGCGGTATTTGTCGGGGTACCTCATGTCTTTGACGCTTATGAGAACCTTGTTTCCGCGCTCCGTGAGCCTTAACTCGTCAGCATCAAGGTGGGGGTAGCGCAGCTCTAGCTCCTGCTTTGCCCACTCTACGGTTTCCCGTGTGGTTGCCTCCGGCTGCTCTATGTTTTGAAGCTCTAAGTATTCGGGGATGGGTTTGCTGGGGTTTTTTGACTGCCACATGCGCCTTAAGGTGTTTTTAGCATTTTCCCATCTACCACCAAACTTATTTTCCAAGGCTGCGTCGTAAACTAGGGGGTCAGTATCCATACCCCGAGTCCATGCATCAAATTCGTCATCGTTAATATCAACTTGACCTTCTTCGGTAAGGGGATCGAAATCCGTTCCTTCTACTTCCATTATATATGATAAGCTCAAAGTTAAACACCAACGCATTACCTAAGCAGGTTGGCGGACTGAAGGCAGAACGCACCTTTCACCGGGTCACCTTTACTCCTTCTAGCCCAAAGCCAGGAGAAACCTTGTATGTAGGCGTACCCCACCTAACGGATAACCTAGTCTTAGTTCCTGGCACCTTGGCGTTAAGGTTTGACCTAGCGGTGCAGCTCAGCACTGTGGACGAAGGGATTATCGTTAACAACGTGGGTCGCAACATTGTTTCTAAGATGCACGTAAAGTTCGCCGGGGAATCCTTGCTGGACTTAAATAGGTACGATCTGTATACCACGTACAAAGACTTATGGTTAACAGCCTTTGATCGCGCGCAAAGGATAGAACAAGGAATTGGTAGTGTCATTCTACGTAAGGTCCGAACACCTACAAAAACACAACCTACTGACGGCAGCGGAGAAACCGCAGTAGCAGACGCAAAGCGAATAAAGACCACCTATGGTAGCAAGTATGTCATACCACTGGACTTTGAAGTGATTACGAATCACGGTGTGTATTACCCAAGACAGTTATCCGAGTTACAGTTTGAAGTAACTTTAGCAGATGCTAATAACATTATTGGTGGACTAAGCACTGCACTTACCACAACAACCCCATACTCTATTACCAACTTAGAGCTACAGTACGAAACGGTATACAGCGAAGAGCTGGCCCGTAGCGCCGGTATGGAATACAGTGCAGGGAAGGCATTCCTTTACGACCACGTGGTGATGTATAAGACATTTAGCTTCTTGGCTAAGACGGACGAGGTTATTAACCAAAGCATTAACCTCCCCCGAAGAAGTCTCACGGGGTTAATGCTGGTGTTTGCTAAGCCCTACGAGGCCGGTAAGCGCGACTCCGAAGCCTTTCATAACCCCAATATTACTAACGTGGGGGTAAGCGTTAACGGCATTCCAAACAAGGTTTACTCCCAGGGAATAAAACCTGAAGACGTCTACAGGGAGGCAAAGCGTAAGTTTGGCGACCAAATTAGCCCTGAGGAATTCTTTAATGATAAGTACGCGCTGTGGATCGACATGCGCACAACGAACGACGAAGACCTACATGGTCAGGGTTTACGTCTAGTAAATACGCAGGATGGCATAACATTGGAGATCAAGCGCACCAAGAACACCAGTGCCGGCGACGGCGACAAAATAAACTGCTACGTCTTCGTCGTGTCTGACGCGCAGTTAAGCGTGGAAATGAATCAGCTAAAGAGCGTTGCCTATTAAATTATTTGTCTAATATACCATGTTGCGCGTATTTGAAAATAACGACACCAAACTGCAATGCATAGTGCAAGGCGACAAACTGTACTTCAAAGCAAAGGAGGTGGCTTTGGCGTTGGGCTATGAGCGCCCCAGAGATGCAATTAGAGCATACGTATCTGAGAAATACCAGAAAAGATGGGTTGATCCACAAGGGGCTTCGAATCACCACTCCCCTACTACGCAACCACATTCCGTGTTTATATCCGAACCTGGTTTGTACGAACTGATATTTAGCTCTGAGCTACCCAAAGCTGTGGAGTTTCGTGATTGGGTCTTCGAAGAGGTCCATCCAACGTTACGTAAAGCGGGTAAGTATGCAATAGAAAAGCGGTTTGACGGTCCAAACAAGTTGGTATTTAAGATCGAAAATGAATTCGACCTGCATAAAAAGGTAGTGGACTACATCCGCAGGTTTTACCCCAAAATGCTCGTGACCCCTGGTCTAGGTGAACTGCAGGATTCGGACGGCAAACGCATAAAGTGCTGGCAGAAAGGATATCAAAGGGGGCAACCCGACCTTCGTATCTTGAATGCACATGTACGATACCGTGGTTTCTGCGTAGAGCTGAAGACCCCTAAAGGCAACGGGGTATTATCTGAGGATCAGCGACTACTCTTACACGAATACGAAAGAAACGGCTATAAAGTGTTGATCAGTAACGATTGCGACGACATCTGCAGAGCCATCACGGAGTATGCACGAGGAATTCGCCTGCCATGTAGGT
This sequence comes from Actinia tenebrosa, assembly GCF_029948245.1. Lineage (NCBI taxonomy): Eukaryota > Metazoa > Cnidaria > Anthozoa > Actiniaria > Actiniidae > Actinia > Actinia tenebrosa. The sequence continues at coordinate 2,194,735 of NW_028292580.1, forward strand.
GGTGCTGCAAGCGCTTTAAGAGCGCGCAGACGCTGGGAACGCATTTGAGAATAATCCATAGGTATAATGGACAAGGACCAATTCGCCGAGTTGAAGTTCATACAAACACACTGGAGGGATTTGGCGGTGGGGGAGATTTACGAGATAAAGAATTACGTGGTCTTTGAAGACATCGACCGCCTGCGTTTGGTCTTAAAGAATAAAAAAAGAACATACACCCTTTGGGCGCCCGATAGGATAAGGTACGCCATCGAAGGGCAGGATGTTACCCATGTTATGAGTCATGGTAAGAGGGATGGCAGGTGGGTATTTGATGTAGTCAAGTATGAGCCTGAGAGTCCTCTGCATCCGCTGCGCTTTAGGATCCGCCGAGCACCAATGCCCCACAAAGGATTCTTCGAGAAATGCACTGCCGCAATGAAGGCAGGTGTATTTTTTACGCGGTTTGGGAGTGGGTGTCGCAATGCAATCTGCAGGGGGTTCGCACGTAATACAGTCCATATATTGAAAGGGCGATCAGGAATCCTCCAAGGAATGCGGCTGCGTAGGCTAGCATATATCGAGGCTGCTTTAAGAGGGGCCTTTATTCTTATTTATTCTTAGTTAGTTCTGCAAGGCCGCTTTAAAAGGGGTCTTTATTCTTATTTATTATTCGTATAAAGAATAAATAAAAATAAGACCATGATTTGAGACTCTTTGCGCAAACCATAGTCTGACTTCCTTGCTAACCCTTTCTACCTTTCTTATCCCGTTCGTTAGCTGCGTGCCAGCCATTAAACCGATCGACGTATTCTTTAAAGCTGACCGGATCGGACTGCGGATACAAACACTGCCAAATATGTTGGTCACTTCTTTGACATCCACAGCGATCGCAGCACGCCTCCCAATATTCCCGGTCTTCCCAGCGCACGCCTTCGACGCGATCAAACATCACAAATCGCCGTTCTATTTCTTTTTTACGTTGCGTTAACCGCCGCTTGGTGTCAAGCGGACAACAGCGCGCAGCAATGTCGCCGTGCTCGTAACAAACAACCTCCTGCAGGTTGTAATTACCGCGGCACCGAAAGCGATGCCACTCTTCATCTTTGTTTTCCTCACAGCGCTCGCAGACATCCTTTAAACAAACACGGTTATCCACGTGGTAATCCAACATTTGCACGCTGCTGAACAAATGATTACACTCCTTACAACGCCTTTCGCGCACCTTGGTGCACACCTTCTTTTCGACGTGATATCGCAGCGCCTGCTTGGAACTGAACTCCTTACCACATTGTTCACACCCCATATATATTAAGAATTTAATAAGCCTTATATGGGATACCGCATGAAGTCCTTAACGGACTCTTTTGCCCAGCCCGCCATCGTCAAGAGCGCACCAAACCTTTCTGCGCGCTTCAGGCCGCACATTTCGTCGTACAACTCCTGCACACGCTCTTTTAACCGGTCTATCTCCTCCCTTTGCATTTCTATGGTGTCTCTTTTATCTTTTGCGTCGGCGACAATTCTTTGCACTGCTTCCACTGGCTCCATATATTTTAGCGAATAAGTTTAAATATAAATGAACCCAAATCACATGCCTTGTAACGCTCTGATAGTAGGACCCACCGGCTGCGGAAAGACCCAGTTCGTGGTAGAGCAGCTATTAGGACCCTTTAGATACCGCTTCGACTACATAGTGCTGCTTTGCCCCACCTACGTGAACAACCGCACCTGGACGGGCATAGGAGTGAAAGACGACGACTTCTTCGTAGATATCTTAGACCCCAACGAGTTATCCAGCCACCTTAAGTTTTGGCATAAGCAATTCCCTAAGGATACTCAGACACTCCTCATACTGGATGACATTGCCTGCGGGGACGACGTAAAAAGACGCACTTCCGAGCTCGTTAAGCTCGCCTTCAGCGGTAGACACGACAATATCAGCGTTTGGTTGCTTTCCCAGCAGCTTACCAGCGTCTCTAAGCCCTTCAGGGAAAACATAGGATCGCTTGTCGTCTTCTACACGCCCAGTAAGTCTGACCTGGAAACCATCTTAAGCGACTACGGCGGTGAGATATCCAAGGAACAGTTGCACGAATACATGCGGCATTTAAAAACGCACCAACATTCCAAAATGATCTTCTCTTTCAGGTTTCCGTATTCCATAAAGATTTGCGATCTTTAATATATATGGATATTGAGCAGCTCTTAGATGAAGTCCCCACACAGTTAGATGAAAGTAACCTCAAATAACAACTTAACATCCTTGTGTCATCTGGGAAGTGCAAAGAAATGATAGGCAAGGAACTTACCCATGAGCAGGTTAATAAGTTGTCAGAAGAGGAGGTTAAAAAGTTCCATAAGAGGTATGAGGCTGCCCTTGCAAGTAAGACAACGGACGCCGTAGCAGACTCCGCTATCCGACTTGCCACCAAACTCCTTGGACTTGCGCTGCCCATAGACGACGTGGAGCAACTGTGGAAGGACATAAGCGAGGACTATGTCATCGCCCAAGAACTTAAGATAACCTGCGGGTGGTTGTCTTTGAAGTGCGGTAAGTTAATGGCAGTCGCCTCTGCGGCTTTGCACGTAGCTCAGCATGTCAACTTGAAGGAGGTACTGGTGTCTTGGAAGGACTTCAAGAAGGACAGAGAAGTCGAAAAGGTCTTCCAGGCGGCACTTGCTGAGGTACCTGATCAAGTCGCCTCAAGTACTTAGTCAAGTCATCCCTAAGTACTTGGTCAGGTCGCGCCCAGGTTATTTCCAAGTCGTCCTTAAGTCATTCTCAAGTACTTATCAAGTCCTTCAAGTCCTTAGATATAAATGGAAGCAGAGCAGCCCCAAGAGGAGCAGAAGATCACCAAGGCTAAATCTCCAGGCAGAGTCGCTGCCGGAAAGAAGCTCGCGGAGATGAACAGGAAGAACAAAGCAAAGAAAGAAGAAAAGGTGGAAGAGAAAGAAGAGGAATCCTTTATTAATCCTGGGTACGTCATCGGCGCGTTAGGAGTTGCTATAGCAGCAGGCAGCCTCTACTTACAATGGCGGGCAACGAAGCCGAAAGTAGAACTTCCAACATATCACGCACCCGTGCAGGAGCCCCCTAAGAGAAGCAAAATACCCGTGATGGAGTAATGACCTTCTCGCTCTGTAATATAATGTCAACCGCGTTATTGAAAACTGTTGAAGAAGCAGCTATTATTACTTCCATCGTTGCGGGTATTGGTTGGGTAGGTAAGAAAGTGCTCAAAGAAGACTTTACTGAAGACCCAAGCAAGAGCTTCGCTAATTTTGCTAAGATGACCGCTGCCGTAGGCGGGGCTATCATGGTAAAGGATTACCTACGGAAGTAAAAAGTACCTGCCGACGACATAATCTAGAAGCAAACTGTGTTTGCTGGTATATAATGGCTAGCGTGGTCGCAGGTGGAGTTATTGCAGCTTTAGCATTCACTGGAGCTAATTATGGTGGTCAGTATTTGGATAGATTAGTTAGAGGTGATCGCAGCGGAGAATTAGCCGCCGAAAGGAAGAGACACGACTTAGCGCTGGAGAAATATCAGCGAGACGTGGCAGCTTGGAATGAAAAAAGACAAGCTTACAGGGATTGGTTGGACAAGAACTACCAAGACAAAATGCAGGCAGACAAGAACTTCCAAAATACAGACTACGCCTTTAAGCTCTATGCGCAGGCGCACCCCGCGGCATTAACGGGGTTAAGAAAGCCCCAGTTCAAGAATTACTACCAGCCTTCTAAGAAACAAAAAGACAATGAATTGGTCTTTGTAGGAGTCGCAGGGCTGGCAGGAGGCGTAGCGTTGGCGTATTTAGTCTAAGTCAGCAAGCGTAGCTTGCTTCTAGAAGGGGACTTGTCCCCTGTAATATATGATCGTCTTTTTGGAAAGCGACAAGAATGACTTTACCACTTATCTGAATCCTCCCATCAAAGCCCATAAGGTCCGGCTGGTTAGTTGCTCTTTGTACAATTCGTGGTATAACCTGATTGGGGGCATAGTTACTGAGCATACAGGAGGATCTAACTATCAAGCCGTATTGCTGCCCAATGGACATTACACGCCAATAACACTGGCCAAGGAATTAGCAAAACACGGTTATACTCTCACCACGGGGTTGCCGCACGAGATGGCCCTCAAACATAATATGTCTAATTATTCAGTAACTTTTGGAAAGCTTGACCCATTGGGATCTTTATTATGTGCCTCAGGCAAGACAATTATCGACACGGCCATACCCGTGAAATGGAAAGTCGCATCCTCTTATGAAGTCTATTGCGATTTAGTCCATACTTACAGCAATGGGGAAAAGTCTTCTCTTATGTCCAAGTTCCTGCCCAAAGGTAATCCATTTGACCTGGTGGAATACACTCCCATTTCTTTAAGCTATGACTTGTCTAATTTGGTAGAAAGCATAAACATCACCATTAAAGTGGACGGAAGACGGTGGATTTTAACGGACATAAGATCAATCTCGTCCTGGAATTCATGTAATGGGCAGCGTAGAGGACAAACTCAAAAGGATTTACTATGGGCCCGAAGGCTATTGGAAAGGAGCGTCAGCTATCAAGAAACTCGCGACCGCGACCAGGGTATCAGAAGAAACGGCTAAGAACTGGTTAAGAAAACAAACCCTCTGGCAGGTTTATCTTCCCGTGCCCAAGTACATTCCCAGGCCCAGCTTCACCGTAAATACCCCTAATGAAGTTCATCAGGCGGATTTGCTTTTCTTACCGCACGACAAGGTGAGAAGAAAGACCTATAGATACGCTTTGACCGTTGTTGATATCGCAAGCAGATACAAAGACGCCGACCCCATAACCAGCAAGGATTCTGGGGAAGTCGCAGAAGCCCTAAGTAGGATTTATAAGCGCGTTTTGAAATGGCCTAAGCTGCTGCAAGTGGATGCGGCCACAGAGTTCATGGGCGTGGTTACTAAGACCCTGAAAGACCACGACACCAAGATTTGAAGAGCCGAAGCAGAGTACCACAGGGGTCAGAGCATCGTCGAAAGATTCAAAAAGACCCTGGCCGAGCGTCTCTTTGGGTACCAGTATTGGAAAGAGCTGGAAGATCCCTCCAAACGCAACAGGGAATGGACTCAGAGGCTCCCCCAGGTCGTCGCGGCTTTGAACAACGAGGCGGCCAGGGCTACGGGAATAAAACCCAAGGATGCCATAAAAAAGAAACACGTGGAACACAAGTCCTACGTCAGAAGCTCGAGGGCGGTCGGACTGAAGGAAAAAAAGCTTCCCCTCAACATAGTGGTCAGATACCTCTATCAGCCGGGGGAACTTGAAAGTGGCAGTAAGAGAGCCACGGATCCTAACTGGTCCCTGGAAACGCATGAGATTTCAAAGTCCGTCACCAAGGAAGGGCAACCCGTGTTGTATTACCTAGATGGCCCAAGTCGCGGATTTGTCAAGGAAGAGCTGCTCATAGTTCCCAAAGACTCAGAGTAGTGCTGCTCCACGCGCCCGATTGCACTCTAGGCATGTCAGTCTTACGTTGCCTCTGCAATGCCCGCGTTTGTTATTTAAACGATCCACGGAGAACTGCTGATCGTCATTTGGGTCAAACCTCCATAGTAGAGGTATGTTACATTTGGCACACCTTGCCCCTTTCTTATAGACGTCGTCCACGCATAGGTCGAACGTCATATTTTTTTCTTCGTCGTGCCGCTTGTAGCGAAGGAGTTTCTTGGCGATATTCTCTTTGGCTACGTCCTCTGGCGTCTTATCGTAGCGCAATTGCGGACCCCAGGCTCTTTTTAACTGTTTGGCATACTCCACACGACTTACGGCGGTGTAGATAAGGTTGCTCCAACACAGCCGCTGGTCTATGATCCACAGCGTTTCTTTTATGGTAAGCCCTTGCGCGCTGTGAACTGTCATGCAATAGCCTAAGCGCCAGTCTGGATGGGAGGTTATTTTTTCCACCTTTTCTATGGGTACCCAGGCTTTATCATGCGTTACCGCATTTTGCAGTTGGATGTCGGTACCAGGTACCCAGACGTCTCTTTTTTGCATGCGGGTGTCGTGGGGTTTGTAGCAAACAGGTACGGGATGCGTAGCGAAGCGCTCTCGGTGTATATTTAGCAAATCCTTTTGTATGCGAGACTGTGCTGCGCGTTTGCTGCTCAGCACCAGATCCTTTGGATGCCATGTGTAAAGGAAGTCCTCGTATTTCTTCGCTCGTACGCGTTTGCGCAGTGTCTTGCATTGCTCGGCATCACTAAGGCCCCTTAATTCCGCTTTCAGGTTTCTTATTTGATCCTTACTGCGGTAATCTGTGTTGATTTCCTTCGCATGGTCTACGAACCCCTCTAGCCATTCGTGGGGCATCTCTCCGGCTATTGGAGGAGGCTGGCAGGGATCTCTGGCGAATATTACTTGACATTTCCCGCGAAGGAACTCTACGAACTCCTGCAGGATTTCCAAAGCCACGGTGCAAATCCCATCCCAAAGTATCACCGAAGGTATGTCGTGGATGGCTTCTGGTACCCACTTTTGGCCATTCCAACGAAAGAAGCTGTGGTAGGTCTGCGCGTCGTGGCCCATTTCGCAGAGTTCTCTTTCCAAACGGTGCGTTGGCGTTAGCACCTTTATCTTAGGAAAGAGTTCTAACACACGCGTCGTCTTACCGCTGCCTCCCGTACCGTAGAGGTAAGAGAAGCGTTGGTAGGAAATGGGGTCGGCAACTGAAGGTAGAGGCTCTTTGGTAGGCGTTACGGTGCCCTGGGTGTGCTCGTCCGTGATATTCTACACGTGCCCTCCAAGACCTTATCTCTTCGTCTTTGACGCGCCATTGGCCACTTTCTGCAAGTTCATCGGCAGTGTAGAATTCCTTCATCTTTTCCAATACGTGCGGTTTCACGTATAAGGAATCCGTGGCTACGCGGGCGATATCTTCTTTGTCAAACCGCAAGAGCATTGCGAGAAGGTTAATGTGCGCATATGCGAGCATGCTGGCACGCAGATGGTAATACTGCGGTCGATGGTCCTGGTAATAACACAGCGCATTCCATTCGTGTAGTTTATCGTCGACAAGGTAGTCCCATTTCTCTACAGACACCATCGTTACTTTGTCATGCGCGCGCTTGATGAGGAAGCTTAGCTCGCCTTCGTCCGTTATCAGGCGCCGCTGCATATGTTTTTCACCTTCTTTTGCGCCCTTCGTGAATTTACCTATGACCACACGCGCTGTGGGGTTATGCTCCGGTAACCATTGCGTGAAGGCGCTGTGACAAAGTATGGCTTCATGCGCTGTGTATTTTAAACGTTTGCGCTCTTCAAAGAACTTCAATAGGGGCACCGGTATCCATTCTTTCTCCTGCAGGTGCTTCCCATACCACGCATAGATTATGGGGTGCAGACCCGCTGCTAATTTCCAGGTGGTCAACCGTACAAACCTCGTTGCTGGGGCGTCGTAGTGACCATCCAACGCAACACGAAAGAACTGTGAATCTGGATGTCCGTAACGGTCGTAATATTCCTTACAATCTCCTAGGCCTTTGAAGCTTGCGGGGTAACAATGTTTCATATCCAGCGACACGTATTCGTCTTCGTCGTATTCCATGTTCCACAGGCCACCATGACCGTGCTCTACGCAAGCTTTAGCTATGTCTTTGAACTCCTCCGGCGTGGATTTCCAACCGTTTCGTTTCTTTGCGGCTAAGAAGTCCAAACTGCGACTGCTAAGCACTTCGTCGGAGAAGTCTTCTCCTAAAGTCTCACAGGCGCTTTGAATGCGCAGCTGTTCCACTTCAGGACGATACAAAGTACCATCTTGGGTCATAAATGGACTTCCCTCCGCATCCATTAACCAAATAGAATTCTCGTGCATTAGTTCTGCAAGCGGCGACTCCTTGTAAGCGCGCGTCTCCTTCTTCTTTGGGAACCTTAACTCCCTCCACGCATGTGCGTTATGCTGGTAAATTACGATAGGCGCACCCCGGCCCCCATACTTGTGCGTCCCGGAGTAAATGAAGCCGTCGGTGATGTCTTTCACGTGTATGCGCCTTTCTAAAGCAACCTCTAACTTCTTGATGTTGTCTATCGTTCCTCCGGCGTTGTAAGTGGCGTTTTCCCATTTCCTGATGGCTTCTCTTCTCTTTAAAGTTAACTTACCACCACGAGAGGAATCCTCAAAGAACTCTCTAACCAGCTTTCCTACGCAGTTACCAGGATGACGCATTGGTTTAAGCTTCTTAACGTCCGGCTTCTTGATCTCGTACGCGCCGTATATAACTACGGTAACCGGGTAAGCAACCTCGTAGAACAGCATGTCCACACCTACTAACGCTCCCGGTCTGGTGTCTTTATTCAGCACGAACAAGCTTTGCTTACCCGACGCCCGTATTGGATTACGCCCCTTTTCTATTATCCACTCACCGTCTAAATACTTTATAAACGTCAACTCCAGACGGTAATTACCTTCGGGCATTAAGTCAATTATCCTTTCTGCTCTTTCCTCGCTCATCGTCTCATCTGTATCTCCCTCCATAAACGTTGTGAAGGCAAAGTCCGCATCCAGGCGATCCAACACCTGAGTTCGCAGTCGCCGCACAGTTTTGTTACGAATGCTTGTGATGGTGTCCATCTATATCTAAGGAATATCTTAACCCTCATTTGCGACACCTTTGATTCCCAACATAGCAGCAAGAAATAACGGGACACGGAAAATACCCGTGCCGGAACATTCCTCAAACCGCCCGTAAAACCCGTAAATCTTCGACATCGACCGCGAGTCCCCCTTACTGCTGCTCCTCGTCGAATTGTGCTGCAGTATGTTCGATTCTGCCAAGAGACAAATTTTCGTCCATTTAGCGAAAGTACAATGTATCGCATACTTTCTGAATGCAGTGCCTCAGTGAGAAAGTCTCTTCAAGGCCTTGATTACTTTTCTGCGGATGGTACAAGAGCGTTTGATGAACTGTTGGCATTAGTTCCCAAACTGATTGAATATGGTGCTGAGCGGGACTGGGGAATGAGAATGACAGATGCTCTGAAGGCAACTAAACTCTATTTAAAGGGAGATTATAAGGTAAACCCTTTCATTACAATTTAAAGTTAGAAAGAACAGCAATATTTGTAAACACAGTACACGCTAACTGAATGCTTGCGCCGAATTTTCTTTCTTATCGTAATTTTTATTTTCTCGTGCAGACAGTATAGTAAGACAAAACAGCTAAGCAGTAAATTTCATCAAAACACGTTTAGCTCTGTTTTGCCTTCGGCCCTCACTCCCAGTCTTCATAGCCCTTTTATTCATTTTTATTTTATATTTTCCATGTGCGATTGGACTACTTATTTGCCATTTGCACATCTCCAAAACATTTACTAACAGCTAATTAACTCAACTAACACAAGTGTGCTATCATTTTTGATAGTGGCAGTAAGTAAAGCTATAATGTCAATGATGGCCTAACAATTTCTATTATATATTCGATATTCTTTTTATGAAATTTATGGCATTGACTACGTTTTTGAATGGAAATTGGTGTCCTTTTACATGTGTTGAAGTTTGACTGTTTTCTGACAGGTGCATCTGGCCAAAGCTGCGGAGGTAGCGGACCACTGTGTTGTATTCTCCCTCAGTGATGGTTGCGAGTCAGATTTTAGGAAGGTCGGTAGTCACAAACATGAGGATACATGTGGTCAATGTTTAGTGCTGGGGGAAACTTTGAAGGAAATTGAAAAATGCGCCAAAGCTTGCCAATACCCTTCCGATGATGAACGAGATGAAGCTCTCTATATCATACAGTCGGCAACGCTTGCCATCAAGTCATGGAAGTGTCACATACTCCGATCTTGGATTCAAGACCAAGCGCGTTTTGACACCCGGGAACTATTTGATCATCGAACGGTATTGATTGTCAACGACTGGGCGATGAAGTTCCTGCCACAGAGGTACAGGGAGTCGCAGTCTGACTGGTTTGGTAAGCGTGGTATCTCTTGGCACATCTCTGTTGTGTACCGGCGACTTGATGACAAGCTACAGTGGCAGGGATTCGTTCATGTGATTCAATCGTGCAGCCAAGATAGCCCAGCTGTTGTTTCTATAATGCAGGATGTGCTTCGAACCTTGAAGCAAGAACACCCTGAAATCAGTAAGGCATACCTCCGTCAAGACAACGCTGGGTGTTATCATTCGGCCACAACGATCCTTTCATGTCCAGAAATATCACGATCTACTGGAGTGAAAATAGCCCGTCTTGATTTCAGTGATCCTCAGGGAGGTAAAGGAGCGGCAGATAGGTTGGCAGCAACATGCAAATCACACATTCGCGTGTATATTAATGAAGGAAATGATGTTGTTACCGCCAAACAACTAGAGAGTGCCCTCCTTTCCAATGGGGGAGTAAAGGGTGTTCGAGTCGTTTCACTGCAGTCCATTGCTAACTCTCAAGAGACCACACAAAAGATCCCAAACATAAGTAAGCTTAACAATTTTGAGTTTGTGTCTGGAGAGAAAATTAAAGTCTGGGGTGCTTATGGTATAGGCACTGGGAAAGTCATCAAAATTGAAAAGTCCTCGACTACAGGTAAATGTATTACTGAGTTAGATTTCTTGCCATTTTCTGCCACTTAATTTTTTACCCTTTTCTTTCAGAGGCCAATCATAAATGGCTTAGCTCGTCTTTCTCAGCAGGAGAATTTAAATATTTTACTCCCCAAGCCACTCGTAAGACCCAACCGGAGATGCTAACCGAATCCGGCGCTGAGCAGAATGTTGAGCCGGAAGATATGAGTACAGACCATACCTCCCAAGCACTCTTCTCTTGCCCACATGATGGTTGCATTCGTGTTTTTCAGAAGGTCGGGAATTTAGAAAGGCACTTGACTTCCGAAAAATGTACTAGGGCCCTCGAGAAGCACTCCCTTATGATGGGATACAAGTGCGAGCTAGAAGAGGGTGTTGGAGTAATACCAACTCTCCAAGCAGCTCCAGTTCGAGGGGGGAAAACAAGCGTCACCACTGTTAGTCAAGGCTGGGCTCTAAGAGCAAAGAAAAAGGCGTACCGCTTTAACAAAAACCAGAAATCGTATCTTTCCGCAAAATTCCAAATTGGTCTGACGACTGGGAGGAAAGCTAATGCTGAAGCTGTTGCTGTGGAGATGAGGCGTGCGCGTGGTCAAGATGGAGAGAGGCTCTTCAAAGTTCCAGAGTTTTTGAGTACTCAGCAAATCGCCTCCTATTTTTCACGCCTTGCGGCCAAGATCCGAAAGCAAACACCATCAGAGCTTGACCTTCACGCTGTCGAGGAAGAAGAGCATTTTGCAGCTGCCACAGATAAAGCAATAGAATCCATCCATCTGCAGCATCCTATTGTCTTCGACCATTACAACGTTTGTGCCATGACTGAAGATAATACCTTAAAAAATCTAAAAGTTGGAATGCTGCAGCTCATATGTGAAAATCTTGGCCTTCAAGTCCCTGAACCTCCGATTCGTCGCAAAGCCCCTTATTTGGAAGAAATCTAGCTAAAGCCACCGACGACGGGGTGCTCTTGTCCTGACCCTAGATTGTGTGACATGGTTTTAAGCTGAATCTGCGCTCTATTATCGTGGATTAACACAGAGAACCACTTGATTGAAGAGTATTTTGAAAAAAAAAATTTTGAAAAAAGAATAACAACAACAAAAAAAAAAACATATTAAACCGAAGCGAAAGAGGAAAATAAAGTATTACAACCTACAAAAGTGCGAATTTATACGAAGTTATCCGGACGGGCTACCTGTGCACTGCGAACCCGGTCAGAGCCTGGAATCTGCACGTGGGAATTTGAATTTTTTTCTTATTTTGGATCAGTGCCCCCCCAGCTCCTAGGTCCTCGCTACGCCCCTGTATTAACTAAAGAAATGATATTTGTTTTGATTAGCAAAACATCGGTATTTCTAGTCGAATATTTTTATTAAAAAAAGCTTTTCATGCCGAAACCTTCAATGAGGGTGGACGAGGAATTTACTGCGTCATAATTTACATAAAAGAGTACTCACACGAGTTTTATATTAGTTTATAAATTCTAGAAATGACATTTGGCTTGAGTAGCAAAACGTATTTATTTCTAGTATGCACGTCAAGATTGCGACACGAAGAAGTTAAATGTCGAGGTTGAATATTATATGGAGGCTCTTTTAGAGGTATAAGCGCCGTAAATTCTTACTTTAGTATTCGAAGCAAATAATTTGAAACTGGAGTTATATTAGAAAATTGAAGTGCGATTTTTGTTTCAATTTTGTATGTGATACAACTCCAATTAATAGTTTGTACGTAAAGGCGCTGAAATACGAGACACAAAAACTTGTCGCGCAACATTGTTGCGGTGCAAGTTCGAAAACAATGTTGCTGGTTTTACACCCTATCTATCCAACTTGTCACGCAACAAAATCTTTTGTTGCAAGTTGGGAAAACTTGTTGCGAAAAGTAGAACGTAGATCAACTTTCTGCAACAAATTTGCGATTTCTTGCTCGTTTTTCATCACTCGTCGAACTTGTCACGCAACATAATGTGTAAAACGAGCAACATTGTTTTCGAACTTGCACCGCAACAATGTTGCGCGACAAGTTAGACGTTTTGTGTCTCGTATTTCAGCGCCTTAAATAAAAGCTTGTAGATCGACGGGCCAGGAATTTCTACTGCGTCAGCCGTCATATTTATTTTTAGTCGAATCTTTTTCATGAAAAAAAAGGTTTTTCATGCCGAAACCTTGAATGACAGCCCATGACGGGAATTTCTACTGCGTCATCGACATCACTTTTAAACATCGAATAAAAATTTGAATACTATTTTAAAATAAAAATTAGGTATTAAAAAAATAACAGAGCTCAAATTATTTTATAATAATGAGCTGAAAGTTATTGTTTTTTTTTTAATGACAAGTCTTGAAGCCCATTACAATACATAGACATATTATTATTATTATTTTTTAATTTATTCAATAAACAAACAAATAAATGACAAAAACGGAATCAGTCCAGTCATCCATCCATACACTCTATTTGTGTATTTATTCCTTTTTCAGCATTGTCATTTATTTACTCACTCACTCACCCACTCAGTCAATCAATCAATCAATTAACCAGGCAATCAATCCCTCATTTTGAATAACACAGGAAACCCACAAACAAATTCCGAATGTGTTTGAATGAACAAATCCAAAGTTAATGGACTTAGCTAATAAATAAAAAAAATGAATATGTAAGTAGACCAGTAAATGAGTGAATGAATAGAATATAGAATAAATAAATGGATCGGATGAATGAATAAATGAATAAATAAGGGGGTGGTGTGGGGAATTTTTGAACATGCAGGAATTGTTTTCTCTTCTGCTGGTGGTGCAGGATTTTTTTCTCCCTTACATAAATTTCTCTTTTCGCTCTTTTCCCCTTGCATGAATTTTTTCATTCTTTTTTTCCTCGCACGAATGTTTTTTTGCATTTCCCCCATCACTTTTCTAATGGACTGCCCCTAAATGGATGGAAGAAGTAATGAAAGAAAGAATGAGAGTAATGATCATGAGTAGTGATCAAATAAGATACTTACAAGGGTAAATCAGTGTTCGTTTCATCATATTCCCAAGAAGCTTACATTACTGTCATTTACAGGAATTGATTGATCAATACTATTCTTGGAAAATGTTAAGCTCAAGGTAGACATGAATATATCAAACTGGGAAAATTTGTTAGTACAGTTACAAAATGCATGTACCTACAATGTGCACAATATATCTCCTCTAAAAGATGTTGCTCATATTATTTCTGAAACAATTGAAGACATATATAATCCATCCAGGTTCATCAGGAAACAAACACTAATAATTGATACTGTTTCAAAAGCCATATACCCAAGTGATGCTCCTTGTCATTTGTTACCTATAAACACAATAGGAGATGGAAATTGTTGCTTTCGAGCATTTAGCTTACTGTTATTTGGCACTCAAGACTATCATTTAGAACTAAGAGTTAGAACTATTCTTGAGCTTTTAGAACACACTGACTGGTATCTTGATGAAACAAACTTATGTGGAGTACGTGATGATTCAATTATACCATTTATTGCAGTCACATCATGTTCAAACTCTTCAGTATTTGACAATATTGACTTTACACTGAAAGAGAATTGCAGAATAGCTATAAATAACTGTATCAACAGCTCACTAGTATTACATTCATGGGTTGGAATGTGGCATGTTTGTGCTTTAAGCTCAGTTGTAAAGTGCAAAGTTACATCAATATATCCAGACATGAAAGTAAGAATTCCCACTCGATCATTTCTACGCTACGTCATGAATCGTGATTTGCTTCCCAGATTGAATGCTTTCCCTAATCATAAAATACATATCATGTGGACAAATATCAGTGTTGGTCACCATCAAATGTGGCAGCCAAATCACTTTGTACCCTGTACAAATGTTTCACAAATGACACTATTTGAACTAAGAACAGACCAATTTCAAACACATCCACAGTTATCATTTGTAAATGAGAACATGATTTCATTTCATAACAATTTGTATAATTGTAATACTAGAAAACCAAAAAAACAAAGTCATAGAAAGGCAAAGAAAAACAAAGTAGAATCTGAAACAGGTTTAAACAATGGAAATCAAGTCTGAAGGATACATGTAGCAGCTTTAATAACAAAAACCAAAAGCTAGAAAATGTTGGTGTACATGCACAACCAAGTTGCACTAGTAATTTACAAAAAATAAGGAAAGTATTTTATGACGACATTAACATTACAAAGCTCATGTCTTGCATTGTTTGTGGGGAAGTTCTGTTTAAAAATAAAGGAAAACAGCTATTTTTGTCACCATCAACTTCAAAACTGCACCAATTAATTTTTGAAAAAACACAAACCAAAATTGCTGAACGTTGCAATAAATGCTGTCAACGAATCCAGAAGCATTCAATACCTGAAGCAAGTTTTCTGAATAAAACTGAAGATGGTAAAGTTCCAAATTGTTTAAAAGTCTTAAATTTCATGGTAAAGAGATTTATTAGCCAAATTCATGCTTTTATGACTATTGTGAGCCTTCCTGCTGGGAGTCAGTATGCTCAAGATGGAATGGTTATAAATTTCCCAATAGATATATGTCAGTTACATAAAAAAACTTCCGTGCAACCCAGACATCAATACAATTGCAATTAAGATGCCAGAAAAAAAAATTTCAACAACCATGATTATCAGAGTGAGCAAATAAATAAACTTGTCTCTAAAATACGAATTGAAGAAAGTCTCCTTTGGCTAAAAACAAACAATGAGTTGTATCATGACATTAACATAAACTTTCCTAAACAAACACTGAATTCTGACAAAAGCCAATATGTCTATTCATCTCTTTCCGAGTGTAATAATTATGATGCCAGTGTTAGTTCTGCATTGACCAACAGCGTATCGTTCATTTCTAGTAGTTATGTTGCACCAAATATATCGATCAATGATTACATAATCACAACTTCAATGAAGTACCAGTCATAAGTCTGCCTAGGATTCAATCTCAACCTATCAATATATTTAACCACCCTAAAGCAGAGGTAATGTTTTTTCCCTTGGTTGTTTCCTTATGGTATCAATGGACTGAAAGAAGAAAGAGAAGCAAAACTTTCTGTATTATCATACTTTAAGAATAGAATCATGTCTGCAGATAGTAGATGGCGTAAATATTTATCATATTTGTTTTGGGCTGTCAATGTATTTGAACAACACAAACTTCAAGAACAAATTTAAATTGCTGTAAGAATGAAATCCTCAAATTCTACAATTAATTTGTCAACAATAAAAGCAGCAGACTTAAAAAGTCACAGTTCCAATGTTGTAATCAATGATAACTCATATTCATTCATAAAAAGCATTCGCGGAACAGCAGCATACTGGAAAAACACATTATTTGATCTTTTAGCAAAATTTAGAAGTTTGGGGCCACCAACTTGGTTTCTTACTTTAAGTGCCGATGATTATCACTGGCAAGACTTAATCAATTTTGTTAAGTTGGACTATTCAGATGAAGAATTATCACAGATGTCAAATATTGATTTGGTACGATCCAATCCTGTTCTGGTTGCACAACACTTTGTTCATAGATGGAAGTCATTCTTTAAAAATGTAATACGAAATTCAAAATTAAATCCTCTTGGTGAAGTCACAGACTACTTTGCTCGAGTAGAATTTCAGTCTAGAGGAAGTCCTTACTTGCATATATTTTTGTGGATTAAAGATGCTCCAGATTTAAAAACACCCGAAGGTCAAAATGAGTACAGTAAATTTTTAGATAAATGCGTAAGTACTGAGATACCATCAGACGACAATAAAGAACTCAGAGATTTAGTAACACAGCTTCAAATTCACAAACATACAACAACATGCCAAAAAAAGGCAAAACTCTGCCGTTTTAAATTTCCACGAAAACCTTCCACTGCAACTAAGTTAAAACCTAATGTTGATCCAAAAACATCATCTAATTTTTATGAAACCAGACGAAAACCTACTGATATTTGGGTTAATGCTTATAATCCAGTCATTTTGAAGTTGTGGCAAGCCAACATGGACATTCAATTTGTTGGATGTACTTATGGTATAGCATCTTATGTATGTTCATATGTATGTAAAGCAGAACCAATACGTTTACGCCAAGCAATACGAGATGTTATCTGTGAGATAAAGCAAAGTAACTTAACTTTCCGTCAACAACTGAGTAAATTTGGAACGAAATTCTTAAGTCAGCGTGAGCTAAGTGCACAAGAAGCTGCTTTTCGAATAACAGGTTTACCTTTCGTAGATTCATCCCGAGTAACAGTTTCTGTTAACTGCAAGCCTCCACAAAAACGATCTAGAATATTAAGAAGCAAAAAACAGCTTAATGAACTTCCCCATGATAGCCAGGACTTATTTTTGAACAATACTACTGATTATTATTCAAAGAGGCCAAAAAATGAAAACTTTAATGCAATGTGTCTAGCAAGATTTGCAACTTCATTTATTGCAGTACCAAGTAACACAAAAATATCAGAAAAATCATTCTGCTTTCAAGCAGGAGACAAAATTTTCAAAAAAAGAACCAGACCAGCTTGTCTCAAAGTTCCATACATGACACCAGAAACTGATGGTGATGAATATTACTACAAGCTACTGTTTCTTTATCTTCGATGGTATGATGAAAGCAAACTCTTACAACCTTACAACAATTCTGCAGAGGCCTTTTTAAACAAGCAGTCACAATTTGATTCTGAGTATAAAGAATATGGCAATTTTACTGATGAAATTACTAAAGCTGTTCAGCAATTAAGAATATTAATGTCAGACAACACAAATACATTGATTGACTCATTGCTATCAAATACTTTACACCAAAGTGATTCTGAGAAGCACGATTCAACAAATGAAGATGATTGGCAGACTATTATATCAAAAGAAAATATTGATTCATCACTGAATACAAATTTGTATGACATAGAGGAGAATGAGCCTTTGTTAAATAACAACAACAATGATAACCACATATGGACATTGTTATCAATGTACACAATGACTGATTCTGAATTTGCCAATTCATTGAAGCAATTAAGGAATGATCAAGCACAAGTGTTCAACATAATTTCAGACAATACAAAAAAACAATTACAATGTCGAAACCAGGCAACTCAAGTCAATCCATATTATATATTTGTGACTGGTGGAGCTGGAACTGGGAAATCTTTTCTAATATCAGTTATTTACGAATACCTCTTAAGAAGTTCAAACTCGCAAATACCAATTGTTATAAAAACAGCACCAACTGGAGTTGCAGCATATAACATAGCTAGCATGACACTTTCAAGTTGCCAATTGACCATAAATACAAACAAGAATACACACCGCTTAATGGAGAAGCATTACAAGAACGAAGAACTATGTTTAAACACATGCAAACAGTCATAATTGATGAAATAAGTATGGTTAGTTATAGAGTTTTGGAACAAGTGCATAGACGATTAACAGAGATTACTCAGAAAGAAGTACCATTTGGAGGCTTAAATATTTTAGCACTCGGGGACTATTTCCAATTAAAACCAGTTTGTGCTCCTTTCCTTTTTTATTCAAATGCAGTCAATTTTACTCATCTATGGAATGACAACTTTACACCACTAATACTAAATTTTAATCACAGGCAATCAAAAGATGATACATATACACAACTACTCAATAATATAAGACATGGGAATCCATCACAAGATGACATACAAAAATTATCAGAAAGAATCAATGTTCATGTAAATGACAACTCATTTGATAATGCATTAAAACTCTTTCCAACAAACAAACAATGTGAAGAATACAACAAAGAAATGGCAGACAAATTGCAATCACACACAGGCTGTACTGTATATCACATACAATCACATCACAATCTTCTAAACAAACAGTATGATAGCAGTCAACTTGATAATGATATCAGTTCACTTATTGATTCAGATGATAGCAAGTCATCTGGATTACTAGACACGTTAACACTAGCTATTGGTTCAAGAGTTATGCTTATTAGAAATGTTGATGTATTACAAGGCCTTACTAATGGAGCAATGGGCACAATCATAGAATTTCATTGGGAAAAAGAAAACAAGGCTAGTTCTCAAAAACATGTAGATGCAGATTTACCAATATCAGTAACAATACGATTTGATAATATTAAGAAGCACCCTGACAAAAACCAACAGATATTTGATATTTTACCTATTTCAGTAAAATTCTTTGGCAAATATAACACTATTTGGGAAAGAATCCAACTTCCACTAAAACCATGCTGGGGTACCACAATACACAAATCACAAGGCATGACACTTCAAAAATGTGTAATTGATTTGAGTAATAAAGTATTTCAACCTGGAATGGCATATGTGGCTTTGAGCAGAGCAACATCTTTATCTGCTATATCTTTGATATCATTAGACACAAAGAAAATATATGCTTCTGAAAATGTGATTACTTACTATAAAAATATACAATCAGGCACAAAACAACAATGTTGATACATATTTGTTTTACAAAGATCATCAAAAGAAAAAAAAAAAAAAGTAAGTCCTTATATATATTTACTATATCATAATTGCTGCTGCTGTTGTTGTTGTTTATTTCATTATCATTACTATCTCTTCACACAAGCATGTCTATTGCTGGTGTTTAAGCACCCAGGGAGCAATTAATAACAAATGACCTTCATAATGTTCATGTCTTTTAATTTCTTCTCAAAATAATCATAAAATTCTCATAAAAGACTCATCAATAATACACATGGGAAACAATGGAAATAATGAGCATCATGGGACAAAAACAATTTACAATTGCTAAACAATCAATCTGAATCTACCATTCAGAAATTTATGTTCTAATTATACTGACGTGGTATTACTAGATGCATTTAGTCTCATATCATTGAAGCTATATGTGGATCAATTTCATATGGCAAGCCACACTAATATCTAAAGAAAAAAATACTGTTAGGACTATTAGAAACCACACTATCTTTTATTTCTTTTAACAGGCTCAAAAACAAACGAAAGTACAAGTTCGTCTCCTAAAAAATGTGCCAACGAAAAACCAACTAGCAGTAATGAAAAAGAAAGACTCTCTTCTAAAGGTAATAGTAAAAGAACAGAAAAAATTATATTGTCTTTCAAATCTATAAGCCATTTACACTTATGAAAATGGCTGTGAGGCATGGGACCAAATATTTTCAGGAGATACACATTAGGTACTAAATATTACTTTCTTCTCAACACTGAATCAAGTTCAAATGACTTTTATTTATTGAAGCATACAATGGAACATCACAATATCAAAGCTAGTACTCAATGCAAATATTTTATTATCATACAACCCTTTACCACCATAATATAAGATAGTTTCAAACACATCATATTTTCTCTGTTACAAATAAACCAATTGTTTTTCTCTCAACAGGTTCAAGTCAAGGAAGGAACTTCCAAAAAAAATCTGGTTCTGATGGTTCTACAGATATATCATTTCTGGAGAGTTTAGAAGGTAAAAACTTTAAAAAAATATTCTTTACCATGTCGTTTGATAATTGCAGATGATACAGCATAATGATATTGTCATCTTTATGAACACTTTATTGCATTATTTATTGAACCAGCAAGTATGTCAACAAAGAAACCAATAAGGACTATTGATGGTTTTAAACCATTCCCAAGAGAATTAAATAACAAAAGACACAGCTGCCATGTTGGAGGATATAACAAAAAATTAATCAACAATTCTTTTGTTCTTTTACCAACATGGCCACCATGAAAACCATTATGTACAAAATGTAAAACACCATCAAGATTCTTAGCACTTTCATGGTTTTTCAATACCTTTTTTGTCAACACAAACTTCCTTCACTTAGCCACTTCTCAGAGTAACCATGGTAACATGTTATCTTCACAGGTGAAAATAACATGGTATCTTCATGTGTCAAGATAACAATTTTTGACACAAGAGATCACCTGATATTTCATTGGAGTTTATATAATAATAATAGTTAACTAGCAACCTGACAAGCTGTGAATTTGTATTCATCACTTGCATTTTGGCTTGATTGAATCATCATCACAACATTTTGGTTTACCTCTCAAACACAAAATTAAAAAATAATCCATCTGTATTATTTATACTACTACAGTCATAACAGATGAAACTAAAACAGTATCAGTCGAAGTCCGTGTTACAAACAAAGAGTTAAAAGACCTAACAAACTCAAACCATCTCTTCCAAGCTAATGTGACAGATGGTTCTAAACGTGCAAGACTGATAGCTTGGGGCCCAGTTGCCATATTTTTTAATAATAAGATCTTTGTTGATTCAACCTACAAGTTCTTTAACATCTCTGTTAGGAAACCCCACCACAATACATCAAAAGTAATAACTACATTCCATTTGATTTGACTTTAACATCTGGAGTTACTGTAGAAATAAGCTCAACACCCATATCTGAACCAGACGTAGAGTTCCTCCCAATCGAAGATATCACCAAATATGTGAACAAGAGAATCAATACTGTAGGTGGCATCATTGATCATGAGTCTGAAACGACCCCAACAAATACTAACAAGGGCACAACAGTTTCAAGAAGATCACTCATAATTGCAGATGAGCATTTTAAAATTAAAGCCACTTTATGGGCAGAGAAAGCTGAACAATTTATCCCACAAAATGGTCAAGTTGTCTATATTCAAAATGCTCTTGTTAAAACATATGGGACAGAAGTCTCATTGTCATGTGCCAAAATATGCTATGCTGATCAAAATGATCCAAAAACAGACCATTTATCTGTTGATTGACATGAAATTGAAAAAAACTGTTAGTTTTTTACCTCTAACAAAGCATCGCCTTGATAACCAACCATACAAGACTGTTGATTTAGATGACCTTCCAAACTTACAAACCAACAGCTCTGTAAAAATTGTAGCTAAAATTGACAAAGTACTGTACGAAAGCTACTATGCATGTGACAAATGTAGAACAGCAGTTATAACTATGGACACAGAATCTTTTTGCACCAAATGTTCCAAACCAGTTGCAGTATCACAAAGATATACTTTTTCTTTGACACTTCATGACTTTCCTCATGAACTTGTACTCTTTCATGATAACATCTCTACCCTGTGTAACATTTCTGAATTTGAAGAAAATGCACAGGAATCAATCAACAACATTTGCAAGAAAACTTATGCTATCCTAGTTTTGAAACGCTTAAACAGAAAACAAGATATGCAGTTTGTTGCATTAGACTTTGAACCTATGCCAAAAAAGTCAAAGAAGGAACCTTAGCTTTCATAGGTTGAGTGTTGTTGTTACATGTAATTAAGAAAGACACATAGATCAAAACAAAAACTAGAGCAGTATACATACTCCATTTACCATTTTATGTTTACAATATCTCTAAACTGTAGATGTTTTATACCTTTATATCTCCATATTTTCATGACTATAAATTCAATTAAACAACAAACATTCTACTATTCTTATAGCATATATACCAGATCAGTCTCAAATTTTGTATACAATGTGTATCGATAAAATGGTAAATATAGTATGCATGCTACACCACTAATAGAAAAATTATAATATTCTGTATGCGTATATGTCGTTCGATTTTCAAGCTTTTGATTACACATTTGCAATATACAATTGAAAAGTATTGCATTCTTATTAAATTAAGGACCTTAAGAATCAGAAAAAGAGGCAATGACAACAACAAGTTGACATAAGCTTAGTTGATATGGATACATATTGTCTTTCTGTGAGGTAATAATTGCCTCTATAGAACTTTCTGTCTACACTTTACAAGATTAGACTAAAAATGAAACCTTACAATTTTTTTCCAGAAAATAAAGTAGAAATTGGTTGTCAGAGTCCCTATTGTTCTCATTCTTATGTCGTTAGTGCCTATACTTAGAAAGTTAGAAGTAATTTCTTACCATATTCTTGTGTAAATTTGTTATGTTATAAGTGTGAGTGGTTTTAATAAACTTATGACACAAACTATATTTATTAACTCACAAAAATACAATGAAAATAAAATATTTTTAATGTACCTATTCAATACATTAAGAAACATTTCATAGGTTTATGAAAACAACTCCAAGTTTAAAATTAAAGAAAAATACCTTTTAAAAACTACAAAAAAATAAACTTACAAAGATGTAATGCACCTATAAATGTCATTAAACTCCAGAGTTGAAGGAGGCATACAGGCAACGCTAAAGATCAAGGTACAGATTTTGACTCTTTGGGGTTAAACATTGTATGTATAGGTACATGTAGGTGCATGCATTTCAGTTGTAAGCTACTACTAAAGCTTAGTTAGGTTATTAAGCTCAAGTTGTTTGTTAACAGACGTTTCTGTTCTAAATTTCTGCATAGCAATTGAGCAAAGAGTTGAACATTATAATGTGACATAATCCCTAGAATGATTACAATTAACCCGTCAAATATAAGAGAGACGAAAATAACAACAATAAGTTAACAATCAGTGCATCCTTTTTCAAGAATCAGTACATTCATTGTTTAACGCGTTTTTGCAATCACTACAAAACATTATTTATTGTTTAACATTTTGATAATAAAGATAACTTATATCTATGAAAAGCGATGTATTATACGACTCCACAACATAAACGTATTAAGCTTACCTGTCTCATCTTGCATCACCTCCCCGATCACCTCCCTATAAAACGTTTCTATCAATGTTTTTACATTTGTTTTTTCTCCTTGCTGAACTTTATAGCAACAGCTGTTAACAAACTTTAATTTCTACAACACATTCCTCCATATTACGTTTTTCTGTTTGCTGAATATTAGAAAAATAGCTCACATTGCGTTTGAATACTCGCCATTTTGAACAAGCAGCCAAGCAGTCCGAGTAAGACTAAGTACAAGTATGATACTGCAATCCCTTATTGCCGCAGGGAGCCCGGCTTAGTGATGCTAAATCGGTAAAATGATCATGTTTCATATGTTGATGACATTACATAATAATCGTAACTCAATACACCCATATACAAACGGTCACTACGCTACTTGTAATGCAATAGTGTTAGACGCGTGCGTTACACTTAGCCGTTACATATTTGAATTTGAATTTATTACGGTACTAGTACGCGTTACAAACACTGGTGTTCTATTACGTAGTGACCATTTGTCATGGGTGTATTGAGTTACGATTATTATGTAATGTCATCAAACTATGAAACATGATCGTTTTACCGATTTAGCATCACTAAGCCGGGCTCCCTGTGGTATTGCTAGCCTGAGTAAAAAGCCGGCACGTTCACTCCCCTCGTCGACGAGGGGAGTGAACGTGCCGGCTTTTTACGCCATATAATTAACCAAATTTATGTTCATGCTCACAACCCTACAAAACCGCGCTTCACCAGTAAACCGGACTAAGATTTGAAAATTGATGGAGAGGGACGACGGACGGCAGGGAGCTAGTACGGAGTGATTTTCACCTTGCATGATTTGTTTGTCCCGTTTTGTACACGAAATCATTTCCTTACTTGACACAAATATTTTTTTCTTTTCTTTTTACCTTCCAAAGTCGCACCAATTTTTCTCTCTTACATCTCTCTCTCTTTTTTTCATTTCGCCGCAACCCCATGCTCTAACCGTTCCACCATAGAAGCGAATTACAAAATACGCTATTTTTAGTCCAACCGAATCCACGGACTTTCTTCTGTCTTACAATGACTAAATCCCAAATATTCTTTTACTCCATTCAAAGTATTCAATTTGCCCAGCACATTGACACGTTTTCCCGTTTCAAGACTTGTTAAATTTTTAAATATTCAAGTACACGTTTCAAACGTCATTACATGTATGACACTTGTATAATACATGTATACTACACGTATTTTTGACCGGTATTTTACCCCATAGAGAACTTGCATTTGCAGCTCGCCATATTGTCCATGCTCTCAGCATAGAATGAGCCTGCTCTACTGTTGTTCAGCGGTCAAAAAAAGTCGAGAAAAAAGTCGAGAAAAAAGTCGAGAAAAAAAGTCGAGAAAACAGTCGAGAAAACAGTCGAGAAAAAAGTCGAGAAAAAAGTCGAGAAAAAAGTCGAGAAAAAGTCGAGAAAAAAGTCGAGAAAAAGTCGAGAAAAAAGTCGAGAAAAAAGTCGAGAAAAAGTCGAGAAAAAGTCGAGAAAAAAGTCGAGAAAAAGTCGAAGAAAAAAGTCGAGAAAAAAGTCGAGAAAAAAGCCGAGAAAAAAGTCGAGAAAAAAGTCGAGAAAAGTAAAAACAATCACGAAATTTGCATGGCACTAATCGGGCTCCGTAGTTTCGTCAGGTTATAAACGGTTTGTGTCTTTTAAAAAATGTCTCTGATGTAAAATATAAATATGGTACATAAACTAACAGTAACTTCTCACCAGTAACACCTATTCTTATTTCACAAGCAGATCGCATTGTCGAAAATTTAGTTCCAAACCAAAATTTGCTTTTTATTGCCGCCAGTAGAAAAAAGTAAAAGTACCGACTGATAGTCAAGTTGTCAGTAAAGAAAACATTCCAACATGCTTTTGGTTGGTACTTCGCATATCGCACGAACGAGAGTATAGTTCAAGAGTAAAATGCATCTGAGATCATGGAGAATAAATACGAGGAGTTTATAAACGTACGCAGAGTTTTGCGCAAGGATCATAAAAAGTAAATATTCCTTTTTTGATGGAATTCATAAAGAATATGATAAAGATAAACGAAGAAGACGAGGCCGTGACTAGTAAATGCTTGTTTGAAGCATATGAACGATGGCTTGCTATAAAAACTGAAGACAAACAGGCTAGATCATTTGTGTCTTTCACGAGATTCTGCCGAGTAAGTAAGCTTATAGTTTAATACTGATACATTATGGTCCGTGTAACACTCCACAAAGAGCTTTTTCAATTTAGTTGGCGTCAATTGGACATATGAAATTTGCCTGATTTTTTGAATTTTCATTTCTTACGATCATGTCAAAATTCCAATATTATCTCATCAATTTTCATTTTCGAATTCAAAAGATGTAAAAATTAAAACAAATATTTGTTGAAATGATTTCGAAATTTTGATTG